>NC_134458.1:191032753-191072753 GCF_047948215.1 Lycorma delicatula | reverse complement strand
ATTGTAATGGGTACATTGAACCAACTTCCGGAAAATTTCGATATATCTTCGCGTTTCATATCCCTCAAACCCCAAAACCATCGTCAGCTCAAAAGTTTGTATATATAAAATATCTTTCTATATATATATATATATATATATATATATATATATATATATATATATATCTTGTATGAGAGACAAACACACGTATGTATGTTCGTCTCTCAAACAAGAGAGAGAGAGAGAGAGAGAGAGAGAGAGTGACAGAGAGAGAGAGAGTGACAGAGAGAGAGTGAGACTGACACAGACACAGAGACACTGTGAGATAGAGAAACACACACACAGATACACATACACACACACAGACACACACACAGAGAAAGAGGAAGTGAGAGAGAGAAAGAGAGAATAACAGACAGAGAGACGGAAATAAGGATAGAGACAGAGACAAAGACAGAATCAGAGAGAGAGAGAGAGAGAGTGACAAAGAGAGAATCGTAGAGAGAGAGAGACAAACACAGATATATAAAAACACACACACACACACTAAAAGAGAGGGAGTGAGAGAGTGTAAAAAAGAGAGAGTGAGGGAAACGCAGACACAGAGACACTGTGACATACAGACACCCACACACTCACACCCACACACACACACACACACACGCACGCACACAACACAAGACCACACGATAACACACACCGACACAGAAAGAGAGAGAGAGAGAAAGAGAGAATGAGAGAGAGAGAGAGAGAGAGTGAGAGGGAAACATATATATATATATATATATATACACACAAACACACACTAAGAGAGAGAGAGAGAGAGAGTGAGTGTGTGTGTGACAGAGAGTAAGACTAACACAGACCCAGAGATACTGTGAGATAGAGACATACACACACCACATACACATACGCTCGCGCGCGCACACGCGCGCACACACACACACGCAAGCACACACCGACACAGAAAGAGAGAGAGAGAGTAAGAGCGAATGAGAAACAGTGAGACATGGGTATGGATAGGGACAGAGATAGAAGCAGAGGAGGTGAGAGAGAGATAGTGATTATATATATACAAATCTGACTTTCCGTCTTTCATTGTTTTTTCAGCTCTCAGAGACTCAAGTTGCATTTAACACACACACACACACACACACACACACACACACACACACATAGTCAGACAGAGAGAGAAACACAGGGATTGAGATAATCAAACTGCAACAGTAATGATTGTAAAACATAAAGAAGAAGAGGGAATAAAAAATCCCTCCGGCACACTGGAACGCGGAGGTAGATTTCACTGGAACTTAGTAGGGGATAAAAAAGATTTCCACCTTAAAGTTAAGAAACTTAAAATTTACTTAATATGACAACGGTTCATGTTAGCATACGACAAACCCCTTATTTTGACAATTCTTTCTTTCTCCCTTTTTCCTCGCCAGTAGATCAATTCAGTATTTTTTTTAAATTTATACGGGACACATATATTGGAAAAATTGAAATGGAATCGTAAAATATTTAGTATAACGTCTGTTTTATCTAAAAGGGAGTCGAACAAGGACCCTTCCCTATCCTCCTTACTTTTTAATCTTTACATAGAACTAACAGTTAATAAAATTAAAAAAAAATTAAAATTTTACCAATTTTAATCAGAAAATTTGATCCGAAATAATAATTAAAAACAAAATGGCGGATAGAAAAATATAACAACCGGGTTAGTCTAGTGGTAAACACGTTTGACCTAATCGCAAAAAAGAGGGGTGGAGAGGGCACAAGGCAAGCCAGAACAAGAGGTCAGGGATGCCGTTTATAATATCTGGCAGGAAAGATGGTCGCAGGAAGCTGTGGGTCGATGGACGAGAACCTTCATTCCCAACATCAAGCCGTGGTTGTCGAGAAGATTTGGTGAGGTTGATCATCACCTATCGCAGTTTTTTACAGGACACGGTTCCTTCAATAACTACCTGCACAAAATAGGCAAGAGAGAAGAGCCGATTTGCAACTACTGCAACGAGATAGATGATGCTGAGCACACCTTTTTTGAGTGCAATAGGTGGGACACACTTAGACATAGTAAGGCACTCACAGGTATAACTCCAGAGACAACAATAGACTACATGCTAAGAAGCGAGTCAAACTGGAATAATTTTGCTAGTTTTGTTAGACAAGTTGTTCTACAGAAATACTCCGATGAGAGAAGACAAGGTGTTGGCTAGAATAGGACTGGGTGGACAGCCTTGCTGGTGAGGTCCAGCATGCTGCGGTGTGTTGGCACTGATGAGCCACCAAGGACTCCACGGGTAACAGTCAGGCAACAGCACACTGAATACTGAAGGGACCCGCGTCGCGGCGAACTGGGTCTGGCGTGGTGTAATAATGTGGTGTATTAATATTGCCCTTTTGGGTCCCCAAGGGGGCAATATTGATAAAGAACTCTCAAAAAGAGCTAACCGGTAGGCCAACCTGCCTTGCCGGTATATAGCCGGTAGGTGGGGAGGCCTATTTGAGTTTAAAGACACTCCCCTGGGCGGCGTAATACCAACAAGTCGGTCCGGCCCAGGGGAGCTGAGAGGAAAAAAACAAAAAAAAAAACGTTTTCCCAAATTAACTGATTTCATAGTCAAAATTTCCAACGATCAAATCCTAGTAAATTCAATTATTTTAACACGGATTTAAATACTAGATTGTTGTTTTTTGGTGGTTGGGGTTCAATTAACCACACATTTACACTCATATATAACATCTTGTTTTTTTTTTTTTTTTTTTTTTTTGACTCCCCTGGGCTGGTCCGACTGGTTGGTAGTGCGCCACCCAGGGGAGTGCTTGTTGTACTTAAATGGGCCTTACCACCTACCGGCTGTATGTAGGGCATGGCAGGTCGGCCCACCGGTCAGTTCTTTTGAGTCTATTTATATGCCCATCTATATATATCGCCACGCCATACCATGATTGTCTTGACGTGACGATTAGGGTCTTTTCTTTGATCTTTCCTATCAAGAAAATCCTTGGAGTCCCCAGTGGCTTATCGAAACTGGCACACCTCAGCATGCTAGTCCTTCACCACTGGAGCTATCCGCCCTTCCATATACTAAGATCAGAACCCCAATCTCCTCTCGTCCTTATTTAACTGCATTAATATTTTTTTAATAACTGAATCAACCCTCTTCCAGGCATCTTCACTCTGCAACATATGATTAATTAATTTGCCGTTACCATCAGATGATAGATCGATCTCTACTAATTCTTCTCTGCATTTATAGCAGTCAGTAAATGTGTCCTCAATATCATCTTCGCGATCGCAATACATACATTCCGTCGATGCTCTTCTACCTATTCTGTGGAAGTAAAAATTAAAGTTTCCATGCCCTGTAAAGTATTGTGACAGATGAAAATTCACTTCCCCATGTTTCCTATATATCCACCTTTTAATATCGAGGATGAGTCTCTTTGTTCTACCTCCAGGGACATTCTAATTCCACCTGTCCTGTTACTTTGCCATTAGCCTTTGTCTTGATTCGTGAATTCCAACTGCGTGGTCGCTTTCAACTCTTAAAAGTGACAATAAATCAATCGGTGGGACTCCAGCGAGCACACACAAACAGTCAGAGAGTGAGGAAAAGAGAGAGAGAGAGAATGAGAAACAGAGTCAGTGATAAGGACAGAGACACAAACAGAGAATCAGGGAGAGATATAAACGGGGATACACACACGGACAATGAGAGGGAGAGAGAGTGTGACAGAGAGAGAGTGAGAAAAACACAAACACTCTGAAAGAGAGGAAGGGGGAGAGAGAGAGAGACAAACACACACACACACACATAAACTAACAGAGAGAGAGAGAGAGAGATATTTATAAGGATAGAGATAGAGACAAAGAGAGAATCAGAGAGAGAGATAAATGGGGATACACACACACACACACACACACACACACACACACACACACACACTAAGAGAGGGAGAGAGAGAGAGTGTGACAGAGAGAGAGAGAGAGTGAGAAAAACAGAAACAGAGGAAGGGAGACAGAGAGACAAACAGATACTCACACACACACACACACACACACACATACTAAGAGAGAGAGAGAGTGAGTGAGTGAGACAGAGAGAGAGTGAGAAAAACACAAACACTCAGAAAGAGAGGATAGGTGAAAGAGAGAGAATCAGTGGCAGAGAGACATTGATAAGGATAGAGATATAGACAAAGAAAGAATCAGAGAGAGAGATAAACGGGCATAGTAACACACACACACACACTAAGAGAGGGGGAGAGAGAGTGAGAAAAACACAAACAGAAACAGAGGAAGGGAGAGAGAGAGAGACACAAACAGATACACACACACACACACACTAAGAGAGGGAGAGAGAGAGTGTGACAGAGAGAGAAAAACAGAAACAGAGGAAGGGAGAGAGAGAGACAAACAGATACTCACACACACACATACACATACTAAGAGAGAGAGAGAGTGAGTGAGTGACACAGAGAGAGAGTGAGAAAAACACAAATACCAAGAAAGAGAGGAAGGGAGAGAGAGAGAAAAAACAGACACGCATACACACACACAGACACACACTAAGAGAGAGTGTGACAGAGAGAGAGTGAGAAAAACACAAACACTCAGAAAGAGAGGAAAGGAGAGAATGAAAGTGATAAATTTGCTATCAATGTTCAAGACTAAATTTTTATTACAAAGCTAGTTTTCTGTCATCTTTAATGCCAAATCGGCCTTATTTTGTACTTCCAGTGTATGTCTATCACACGCAAGGATCACCAGGTCATCTGCATAAGCAATGACCTCGACTCCTTCAGGATAATCCAAATTCAGGATTCTGTCAAAAGTTAAAACCCATAATAACGGGCCCAAAACGGAACCCTGGGGAACTCGACCATGTATGTTGACTTCCAAATATCCAATTTTCGTTGCAATTCTGCACGATCTGTCAGAGAGGTATCTCCTCACCTGTTTCCTAAGATATAAGCTTACGTTCTTAGCCAATAATTCACTGTGAATATGGCTCCATTTGATGGAACCAAATGCATTCTTAACGTCTAGGAAGACAAGTAACGGATATATATATATATATATATATATATATATATATATATCATCTTATGAAGAATATCAGGACGGTAATTCCTGAAGGATAAACGGGAGAAAGACAGAAAAATAAACGTGTTTGGAATTATGTTTAGTTGGAAATTTTTTATTCAATATATATAATTTGAATCATTTCCTAATATTTGGACTCGTAATTTAAGAACACTCTGTATAATAGATTAATTTATTCGTACTGTATGAGTCTTATTTTTGTTTTCAGTCATTTGACTGGTTTGATGCAGTTCTCCAAGATTCCCTATCTAGTGCTAGTCGTTTCATTTCAGTATACCCTCTACATCCTACATCCCTAACAATTTGTTTTACATATTCCAAACGTGGCCTGCCTACACAATTTTTTCCTTCTACCTGTCCTTCCAATATTAAAGTGACTATTCCAGGATGCCTTAGTATGTGGCCTATAAGTCTGTCTCTTCTTTTAACTATATTTTTCCAAATGCTTCTTTCTTCATCTATTTGTCGCAATACCTCTTCATTTGTCACTTTATCCACCCATCTGATTTTTAGCATTCTCCTATAGCATCACATTTAAAAAGCTTCTAACCTTTTCTTCTCGGATACTCCGATCGTCCAAGTTTCACTTCCATATAAAGCGACACTCCAAACATATACTTTCAAAATACTTTTCCTGACATTTAAATTAATTTTTGATGTAAACAAATTATATTTCTTACTGAAGGCTCGTTTCACCTCTGCTATTCGGGATTTTATATCGCTCCTGCTTCGTCCATCTTTAGTAATTCTACTTCCCAAATAACAAAATTTTCTACCTCTATAATCTTTTCTCCTCCTATTTTCACATTCAGTGGTCCATCTTTGTTATTTGTACTACATTTCATTACTTTTGTTTTGTTCTTGTTTATTTTCACGCGATAGTTCCTGCGTAGGACTTCATCTATGCCGTTCTTCATTGTTTCTTCTAAATCCTTTTTACTCTCGGCTAGAATTACTATATCATCAGCAAATCGTAGCATCTTTATCTATTCCCCTTGTACTGTTACTCCGAATCTAAATTGTTCTTTAACATCATTAACTGCTAGTTCCATGTAAAGATTAAAAAGTAACGGAGATAGGGAACATCCTTGTCGGACTCCCATTCTTATTACGGCTTCTTCCTTATGTTCTTCAATTGTTACTGTTGCTGTTTGGTTCCTGTACATTTTAGCAATTGTTCTTCTATCTCTGTATTTGAACCCTAATTTTTTTTAAATGGTGAACATTTTATTCCAGTCTACGTTATCGAATGCCTTCTCTAGATCTATAAATGCCAAGTATATAGGTTTGTTTTTCTTTAATCTTCCTTCTGCTATTAATCTGAGGCCTAAAATTGCTTCCCTTGTTCCTATACTTTTCCTGAAACCAAATTGGTCTTCTCCTAACACTTCCTCCACTCTCCTCTCAATTCTTCTGTATAGAATTCTAGTTAAGATTTTTGATGCGTGACTAGTTAAACTAATTGTTCTGTATTCTTCACATTTATCTGCCCCTGCTTTCTTTGGTATCATGACTATAACACTTTTTTTGAAGTCTGACGAAAATTCACCTTTTTCATAAATATTACACACCAGTTTGTATAATCTATCAATGGCTTCCTCACCTGCACTGCGCAGTAATTCTACAGGTATTCCGTCTATTCCAGGAGCCTTTCTGCCATTTAAATCTTTTAATGCTCTCTTAAATTCAAATCACAGTATTGTTTCTCCCATTTCATCCTCCTCAACTTCCTCTTCTTCCTCTATAACACCATCTGCTAATTCATTTCCTCCGTATAACTCTTCAATATATTCCACCCATCTATCGACTTTACCTTTCGTATTATATATTGGTGTACCATCTTTGTTTAACACGTTATTAGATTTTAATTTATGTACCCCAAAATTTTCCTTAACTTTCCTGTATGCTCCGTCTATTTTATCAATTTTCATTTCTCTTTCCACTTCTGAACACTTTTCTTTAATCCACTCTTCTTTCGCCAGTTTACACTTTCTGTTTATAGCCTTTCTTAATTGTTGATAGTTCCTTTTACTTTCTTCATCACTAGCATTCTTATATTTTCTACGTTCATCCATCAGCTGCAATATATCGTCTATGCATGTATGAGACAACAATGAAAATTACATATATATATATATATATATAAATTATAAATTTCTATTTAATAATTCTTTAGCAAAATGTAATATTACATTATAGAAATTCCTAAAAAAAAATGACAATTATAAAATACGTTGCTGGAGAATACAGGAAGATATATAACAGGAAAATTATTAGTTTAAATATATTTTTTCCTTCTTTTTATCTACTTTTATCCATAATTCTTATCTCTCTCTTTATTTTTCAATATTCTATCTACAACCACGATGTTACATACTACCACAAATATTTCCTGTGCTTATATTTCAAAGTTTCTACACCAAAGGGTATAAAATATTCCTTGAAATCCATAAATCTATGTTCTGTATTCAAACAGGACGTATATTTTTTGTATTTATTCTTCCAGGATATCTTTCATCTATAGATTTTGTAATAAATTATTCAATCACGATATCATAAATCTTTTTTTATATTTATATATTATTAATAAACGTTCTATTTTACTTCTTTCTTTTTATAAAAAATTATTTTTTTATTTTATAAATTATTATACAAAGAATTATTTATAATCAAATTGTAAATCCTACGGGAAGAGGAAATATTTCTTCCTGTCAAAAAAACAAATTTTTTATAAAAATTTTACCGGCCCAATTTCTTTTATATTTCTAGAAATAATATAATACTTATAATTATTTATTAATCTAAAATTACCTGACCAAAAGTCGTTTTCCTCTTCCCACCGAACCTCACTAATTCCTACTACATCTACATTTATCATATCCATTTCCCTTTTTAAATTTTTCTAGCCTACCAACCATTTTTAAACTTCTAATATTCCACGCTCCGACTCGTAGAATGTTATTTTTTAATTTTCTGGTGACCCCTTCCTTAGTAGTCCCAACCCGGAGATCCGAACGAGGGACTATTTTACCACCGGAATATTTTACCAAGGAAGGCGCCTCCATCATTGTTATATGAAAATGCAGAGAGCCACATTTTCTTTGAAAAAAAAAAGCAGCTGTAGTTTTCCATTGCTTTCAGCTGCGCAGTACTCAGAGGACTGAGTGATGTTGATATGGCCGTTTAAGTCGTCCTGACTCACGCCCCTAACAACTACTGAAAGAGCTGCTGCCCTCTTTCAGGAATCATTCCTTAGTCTGGCTCTCAACAGATACCTCTCCGATATGGTTGCACCTTCGGTCCAGCTATTCTGTATCCCTGAGCACTCAAGCCCCCTCACCAACGGAATTCAAAGACTATTTCATATTAAGTACACCAGAACTGCTATGCAAAGTTGAAACATCGGTGGGAAAAATATGATTAGGGGTGGAGAGTATATTGAACGGAACAAAGACAAATAATCTCTAAAATTAATAATAAATATGATATGATAAATATGATATTTTCTTGAATAGATACCGTAGCGTATTGAAACAAAATACAATGAAACGATGATTTTTATATATAATTACAATTTTATTTATAAAATATTTATTCATTAATCTATATGATTTTTGATAGACATACACGAAAGTTAAGGAAAATTTTGGGGTACATAAATCTAATAATGTGTTAAACAAAGATGGTACACCAATATATAATACGAAAGGTAAAGTCGATAGATGGGTGGAATATATAGAAGAGTTATACGGAGGAAATGAATTAGAAAATGGTTTTATAGAGGAAGAAGAAGAAGTTGAGGAGGATGAAATGGGAGAAACAATACTGAGATCTGAATTTAACAGAGCATTAAAAGATTTAAATGACAGAAAGGCTCCTGGAATAGACGGAATACCTGTAGAATTACTGCGCAGTGCAGGTGAGGAAGCGATTGATAGATAATACAAACTGGTGTGTAATATTTATGAAAAAGGGGAATTTCCGTCAGACTTCAAAAACAGTGTTATAGTAATGATACCAAAGAAAGCAGGGGCAGATAAATGTGAAGAATACAGAACAATTAGTTTAACTAGTCATGCATCAAAAATCTTAACTAGCATTCTATACAGAAGAATTGAGAGGACAGTGGAGGAAGTTTTAAGGGAAGACCAATTTGGTTTCAGGAAAAGTATAGGGACAAGGGAAACAATTTTAGGCCTCAGATTAATAGCAGAAGGAAGATTAAAGAAAAACAAACCGACATACTTGGCATTTATAGATCTACAAAAGGCATTTGATAACGTAGACTGGAATAAAAAGGTTCAGCATTTTTAAAAAAATTAGGGTTCAAATTCAGAGATAGAAGAACAATTGCTAACATTTAAAGGAACCAAACAGCAACAGTAATAATTGACAAACATAAGAAAGAAGCAATAATAAGAAAGCGGGTCCGACAAGGATGTTCCCTATCCCCGTTGCTTTTTAATCTTTACGTGGAACTAGCAGTTAATGATGTTAAAGAACAATTTAGATCCGGTGTAACAGTACAAGGGGAAAAGATAAAAATGATAAGATTTGCTGATGATATAGTAATGCTAGCCGAGAGTAAAAAGGATTTAGAAGGAGCAACGAATGGCATAGATGAAGTCCTACGCAAGAACTATCGCATGAAAATAAACAAGAAGAAAACAAAAGTAATGAAATGTAGTAGAAATAACTAAGATGGACCGCTGAATGTGAAAATAGGAGGAGAAAAGATTAGGAGGTAGAAGAATTTTGTTATTTGGGTAGTAGAATTACTAAAGATGGACGAAGCAGGAGCGATATAAAATGCCGAATAGCACAAGCTAAACGAGCCTTCAGTAAGAAATATAATTTGTTTACGTCAAAAATTAATTTAAATGTCAGGAAAAGATTTTTGAAAGTATATGTTTGGAGTGTCGCTTTATATGGAAGTGAAACTTGGACGATCGGAGTATCTGAGTAGAAAAGATTAGAAGCTTTTGAAATGTGGTGCTATAGGAGAATGTTAAAAATCAGATGGGTGGATAAAGTGACAAACGAAGAGGTATTGCGGCAAATAGATGAAGAAAGAAGCATTTGGAAAAATATAGTTAAAAGAAGAGACAGACTTATAGGCCACATACTAAGGCATCCTGGAATAGTCGCTTTAATATTGGAAGGACAGGTAGAAGGAAAAAATTGTGTAGGCAGGCCACGTTTGGAATATGTAAAACAAATTCTTAGGGATGTAGGATGTAGTGGGTATACTGAAATTAAACGACTAGCACTAGATAGGAAGTCTTGGGGAGCTGCATCAAACCAGTCAAATGACTGAAGACCAAAAAAAAATATTATTTATTATTTATTATAGTTTGAGGTTTGACGAGAACAGTTCGGGGGGATAACGACTGCAATTCAGAGGTCATTGATTCATATGTAGCCATAAGGTGAATTTTAAGGGAATTAATTTGCATGTAATTTCTCTCCCCATTACTTTATTCGTTCGCTCTAAATGGTAAAACCGAATATCTGTACCATATTCCCATTCCTTTCCTTTCCCCATTTCTCTTTCTCTTTATTTATTTTTTTGAAAGGACTGGTTTCATGTGTAAACAATTGGGTTCTCCAGAAAAAACTGTTAACCGAGTATTTTACAAAGGTTTCCTTGAAATGTTCATGAAACAGCGATTGAGACCAGACATTGAAGGCAAGTGGATGCTTCATCATGGAATTTTTGACCTCAAAACTAATTCCTACGGTTTCTCGACCCCCTATTCACCTGATTTAAGTCCTTGTGACTTTTTACTTATCCCGAAATTGAAATTTATCTTAAAAGGATGTCATTCTGGAATTCTGGAGAACATTCAAAAGACTGTAACCGACCGGTTAAAAGCCCTACCATTTGAAGAATTCCAGTGCTGCTAACAGGAGTGGGAAAAACGACTCTGCCGTTGTATAACTGCCCAAGGGAACAAACTGCTTTAAACGGGATAATATTTTTGTTTGGAAAAATATAAAAACTTTGGTAAGTAATAAGTCAGTCTCATTACTTTTATCACACACCTCGTTTATCGTCAAGTCAGGAATTTGCTGCCACGCCTAGGTCGCTGAATACCAGTATCTGTCCACCAATATTAAAGCTTTTGGAATTTTAATTAAATGATGACCAGCCATTATTCTTGGGTAGTTTCCCATAGCAGGACGATAGGGCGATAGAACACCTACTCGGTTCGACAATGAAATTCTTGACCACCGCTTATGAGTAGTCAATTTACCCCTTGACCATACAGTTTCAGGGAGATCTGAGTTCTGTCCCACCTCACCCAAGAACAGGGCAGTCGAACATCATTTGTTCGTTCGACTGGACCTTCTCGAAGATCCCGAAGCTGCCAGGAAGAACCGAAATAAATATTGGTTCGCGTGGTATGACAGCACCTGGGAACCCGTTGTCTTTAAAAAATAGGAGTGGCATAACATCCCTCAAGTCCACAATCCACCAAGTCCTAAAATATCGTTGAAATTTATTCAAGGATCTTCCTTCAGTATATTTTACCCGTAAGATGTAGCGCCATCTCGACGATGTTAATAACTGAAAGTAAATGCCACATAGGACTTTGCGCTTAAACTGAATGGAAGTAAGATATCTGTCCGCGTCTACCTAGAAGAAGCGACCGGAATACATAAATGCACCAAGTCAGGAGTATGAAGTGAAACTTGACTTCATTACGGGAACTAGGAATAAATTTCGAAACTAGGCAAATTTTCATAGAATTTATGAAACATTTACATAAAAATTTACCTGTATTTAACCTGTTTAGCCTCGGGGAATTACCTTTCAGGTATAACATCATAGGATGATATGTATGAAAAATAAATGAAGTGTAGTCATGTACAATTTCATTTCGACCATTCCTGAAATGTATCGTTAATTGAACCCCAGCTACCAAAAAAACACCGGTATCCATGATATACTATCCAAATCCGTATAAAAGTAACTGATTTTACTAGAATTTGAAGTTTAGAACTATCGATTTTAATATTAACTGATTTTCAATGAAGAGGGGTTTAAACACTAGGCTAACCCGGTCGATTAAATCGAAGAAAATTGGGATTCTATAAATTTAACTAAAATTTTACTACTAGACAATTCATCAAAATACATTATTTACAAGAGAATGAGTCAGAGAAAAAGACAGAAAATGTGTAGTTAATTGAACCCCAACCATTAAAGAACAACGGTATCCACGATCTAGTATTCAAATCCGTATAAAAGTAACTGATTTTAGTAGAATTTGAAGTTTAGAACTATCGATTTCAATATTAAGTGATTTTCAATGAAGAGGAGTTTAAACACTAGCCTAACCCGGTCGATTAAATCGAAGAAAACTGGGATTCTAAAAATTTGGAAAATTTTCAATTTAGGAAATTTGGCAAATTTTCCTAGAATTTATGAAACATTTACATAAAAATTTAACTTTATTTGACCTGTTTAGCCTCGGGGAATTACCTTTCAGGTATAACTTCATAGAATGATATGTATGAAAATTAAATTAAGTGTAGTCTTGTACAATTTCATTTCGACCATTCCTGAAATGTGTCGTTAATTGAACCCCAGCTACCAAAAAAACACCGGTATCCATGATATACTATACAAATCCGTATAAAAATAATTGAATTTACTAGGGCTTGAACGCTGGAACTCTCGACTTCCAAATCGACTGATTTAGGAATAGTCGTTCACCACTAGACCAACCCGCTCGGTGAAGTCACCTACGTTATTAATACAATATGTAAAAATTTAGAGGTTGAATGACGATTCCTGTTAAAGCCAATCAAGGCTTTTTGTGGTAGTGGGGAGGTGCAGCAACAGGAAGCATCACAAGGCGGGTGACTTTCTTGTGGGGTTCTGATGATCATATCATTTATTTGCTTTTTGTTGCCGATCAGAATTTCGGCAACAAAAAGTGGCAACAAGTGGCCGTCATCTTCTTGAATACAAGCTTCAATTCTTTTTACAGCGTTTCTTGCAACTTTTTTCAAAGTTTGTGGCTGGATATTTAATACAGCTTGTTCAATATTGATTTTCAATCGTTCAAGTGTTCGTGGTTTGTTGCTGTAGGCTTTTTCTTTGAGGTAACCAATCGGCCGCAGTCAAATCTGGAGATCTTGGTGGCCACAAGCCTCGACCAATAACACGATTACCAAAGAATTCCTCGACGAAATCAGAAGTTGAACTTGCATAGTGTGATGTCACACCGTCATGTTGTAGCCAGCAGTGTCTGTTTTCCTCTTCCAAGAGTGCGATGAACTGAAATAAAATATCCTGATATCGTTCTGCATTAATGGTGTACTCGAAAAAAATAGGATCGATTATTTTCTTCCGCGATATCGAGCACCACACGCCCAACTTCTGCGAATGTATTTGTTTGTCGTGATACACGTGGGGATTTTCAGCGCTCCAAATTCTACTGTTTTGGCTGTTAACGTAGCCATCCAAATTAAACCGTGCTTCATCTGTGAAAAATAACGAATCCATATCATTAATTACGTCACGTAGAAATCTACGGAACCGTTGATAATATTGTAGCCGTTTTTCTTTGTCGGGCTCAAGAAGTCGATGAACCGTTTGAATGCGATAAGTTCGTAATTGTAATCGTTTGATTGCCCGATGAACAAACGATTTAGACAAATTAATTTCAGCAGACAAACGTCTGATCGATTTATTTGTCGAGGCGAATAATCGGTCTTTGATTTCAGCGACTGTATCTGTATTCAACACTGACCCAGATCTTTTATGTTCCTTGTTATTAACAGAACCGGTCTCTCTAAATTTTGCGACTAACCTTAATACTGATGGTTTGTTAGGAGCCGGTTTATCTGGGTACTTAAGGCGAAACAAATATTGCACTGGGACCACTGATTTCGTACTGAAGTACGACTCAACAATGAAAACACGTTCATCTAGCGAAAACACCATCTTGTCTCTAGCATTACACTGAACGTTATGATTGCATTGTTGTTACTATCGGTAGTGTTCTACTGCGTCGCCGCGATGTTCAGTTGTTGGACGAGTCCATTTCAGTAACGAGTAGGGGAGTAAGCTTGACTTTTGAAATTTCATGGATGAGTGATTGATGGGTGTGTTTTATATGGGACACCCTTTCTCTCTTTTTCCTGTTTAGCCTCCGGTAACTACCGTTTAGATAATTCTTCAGAGGATGAGAGAGGATATGTTATAAGTGTAAATGAAGTTTAGTCGTGTACATTCTCAGTTCGACCATTCCTGAGATGTGTGGTTAATTGAAACCCAACCACCAAAGAACACCGGTATCCACGATCTAGTATTCAAATATATGGGATACTCTGTATTTCATGAATATAATTTTATGGTAATAAAATATAATATTTCACCAATCGTGTAATTTAATTAAAAAATTACAGGATCGTATCTCATTTTCAAATGAAATATATTTAAATGAACTGAAGCAAAAAATGTGTATATGTAATTAAATATGCGTAAAAGGAAGTTATGTGGTGTCTACATCAGAATTATTTATAAACGTATTATTTTTTTTTAATTTTATATATTTTTTAATTAGATAAAATGAAATTATAATTTCTACCACAATTATAATTGGGTAAAAATATAATTATGTTTAAATTAATACATAATACGTATTTTTATAAAACTAAACTCTGTCTGACGTCATACAGATATGAACGCGTAGTTACATAACAGTCAACGCATTAAAACGCATATTTTCCATTTCTATCTTGGTTTGTCTTCTGGGCATTTCTTATTAATTAGAAAAAAAAAAAGTCTTTTTCATTATGGTTTATACGAACCACGAGAATTGCATCCACCACCCATTAAAAATGACTATTAAATATATCATCCCTTAGACGATATATTTTTTTAATTAAAAATATAAAATCATAGTAAATTATAATTGTAGAATTTGGAAATGAATTAAAAAAAAAAAAAAATTCCTTTTTGGCTTGCTGAAAGGAGAAGGTAGATTTATCGGTGTTAAATAGGGGATGAAAAAGGATTTCCACCCTTAAAGTTAAGAAAAACTTTGAATTTACTCAATACGACAATAGTTTCATGTTTTACGATACGAGACACCTCATATTTTATTTTTAATTTCAGGAATATTTTGTAAAAAAAATACCGGAAGTTAAATTAAATTATAATATAGACAGAGAAAAAAGTGAGTAAATCAAAGAAAATGAGAGAGAGAGAATGTGGGAGAGAGAGTAAGAGTGACAAAGACATTCTTTGATTCACTGTTTTTTTTTGTCTCTGACTGTATCTCTCTTTTTCTGACACCATCATTGTCTCTCAATAACACACTCTCAAATTCTCTCTCTCTCTCTCTCTCTAAATCTCTCGCTCTCTCTATCTATCTGTCTCTAACTCTTTCTCTGACTGTGTCACTCTGTCTCTCAATGATCTCCCTCATCCCTCTCTACGTGTCTGACATTCTCTCTTTGTCTTTATCTCTGTCCTTCTCTCTTTTTCTCTGACTCATTCTCTTGTAAATAATGTATTTTGATGAATTGTCTATTAGTAAAATTTTAGTTAAATTTATAGAATCCCAGTTTACTTCGATTTAACCGACCGGGTTAGCCTAGTGTTTACCTCCTCATTGAAAATCACTAAATATTGAAATCGATAGTTCTAAAATTCAATTTCTAGTAAAATCAGTTACTTTTATACGGATTTGAATACTAGATCGTAGATATCGATGTTCTTTAATGGTTGGGGTTCAATTAACTACACATCTTCTGTCTTTTTCTCTGACTCATTCTCTTGTAAATAATGTATTTTGATTAATTTTCTTGTAGTAAAACTTTAGTTACATTTATAGAATCCAAGATTTCTTCGATTTAATCGACCGGGTTAGCCTAGTGTTTAAACTCCTCTTCATTGAAAATCACTTAATATTGAAATTGATAGTTCTAAAATTCAATTTCTAGTAAAATCAGTTACTTTTATACGGATTTGAATACTAGATCGTGGATACCGTTGTTCTTTAATGGTTGGGGTTCAATTAACTACCCATATTTTTAAGTAATAGTCGATCTGGGATAGTATTATGTTTAATTTACATTCATATATATCATTTTCTAAAGTAATAGGTTATAGTGGTCCCAGAAACTCAACAAAAAAAAAAAATTCCGGAAGTCAGGCCGGAAGGGGGTTGGTAGTTTTCACCGATGTTAAATAGGGGATGAAAAAGATTTGTATCGTAAATTTAAGAAAAAGTTCAAATTTACTCATTACGACAATAATTGCATGTTTAACAATAGACAAGCCCCCTTTTTTTTACAATTTTTTACCAATTTTTTTACCAATATTTAGGTCATCCCTTCTCATAAGGGTTGGTTATAACAAAAATTGTTTCTAGGTAATATTTAAAGAATTAACGACCAGTTTAAACCGATTCGATTCCATTTCATTTTTCTATTTTTGATTTTTTTTACCTTTCTTTATTCCTTTTTCTCCTTTATCCATTTTAGCCTTTCTCCTCTTTACCCATTTTCGTTTCCCTCTTTTTTCCTCTTTTCTACTCTTTCCTCTATTCTTTTTTTTTTAATTGCACCTTTCCATTTCATTTTTCTCTTTTTGATTTTTTGCACTATTCCCTTTTTCTTGTTTCTTCCTTTTACCCATTTCTGTTTCTTCTCTTTCTTTTCCCCTTTCCTTTCCGTTTTGCTTTTCCTTTTTTCCCCGCATTTTCTTACCTATCTCTTTTCCCCATATTCACGTTAACCCATTTTCCCTTTTCCCTTATCCCTATTTTCATCTTTTCTACCCCATTCTTTTTCCTATGCCCAGTTCTCTTTTTCGTATTTTCCTTCCTCCTTCCTCTTTTCTACCCTTTTTTATTTCGATTTTTCTACTTTTTCCCCTTTTTGATTTTTTGCATTATTCCCTTTTTCTCGTTTCTTCATTTTACTCATTTCTGTTTATTCTCTTTCGTTTTCCCTTTCCTTTCCGTTTTGCTTTTCCTCGTTTCCCCACATTTTCTTACCTATCTCTTTTCCCCATATTCACGATCACCCATTTTCCCTTTTCCCTTATCCCTACTTTCATCTTTTCTACCCCATTCTTTTTCCTTTGCCCAGTTCTCTTTTTCGTATTTTGCTTCCTCCTTCCTCTTTTCTACTCTTTTTTATTTGCCATTTTTCTCTTTTATCTATTTTACCCTTTTTCCTCTTTACCCATTTTCATTTCACTCTTTTTTTTTCCACTTTCCTTTCCGTTTGCTTTTCCTCGTTTCCCTACATTTTCTTACCTATCTCTTTTCCTCATATTTACGTTCACCCATTTTCCCTTTTCGCTTAACCCGATTTTCTCTTTGCTACTCATTTCCTTCTCTTTCGCCCTGTTCTCTTTTTTTTTGTATTTCCTTTCCTCCTTCATTTCCATATCATTTTCCTCCCCTTTTATAATTTTTTTGTCATTTTCCTCTTCTCTTCTTTTTTCTCTTCCTTATTTCTATTTTTGTTTTGATTTTTCTTTTTCATCCTTTTTTCCCGTTCGTAAATCGGTCCAGTAGTTTTATAATCTATATCAAACTAATATAACGGAAACATTGAAATGGAATCGTAAAATATTTAGTATACGATGTGTTTGCTTTTACGTCCAACAGATAGCGTTGTTTTTTTACCTGTCATATCTTTTAGGTATATAAAAATACGCGTATATTCGAACGTAATTTTATGTCAAAATTTCAAAGCAATCGGTCAAGAAATTTCAAAGATTTCATATTTTTAATTAAATCATTGTTTTTCTAAGAAATACATTTAGATTTGAAAGTTCTCAATTTTTTAAAAATTAAATGTCCATTAATAAGAAGTTTTTTTTAAATTTATTTATGTAAGATCTTTAATTTTTAAATGTCCTTTATTTTGTTTTATTCTTTCGTTTTTTAATTTTTAAGATAAGTAGTTTAAATTTTAAATGTCCGTAATATTTAAAAATTACACGAACATATTTATATATACACATTACAAATATTTAATCGGTTGATATTTGCCTTTATTAGAATGCAAAGGTTGTACCGTTATTTGCATAAAAATGAGAGAATCAACAACACGAGTAAAAGCGTCCAGGATAAACAACATTTATGCATAAGAGGGTTAGGATTTGAAAGGGAGATTTTAGTTCGACGTTCCCAACTAAGGGAAAAGGATAAATTCTGCCCCAATGAATGTTGTCAACAGTGTGAAGGGATAGAAAGCGGCTATGTACTGGTTTTAAATTGCTATGTGAAGTCTCGTTGCTAAGCAACCACTTGAATTAGTCGGTTCGAATATTTCGTATCATGACTGGATGTGACGGTAAATATATATATATATATATACATTGTTGTCGTACACTGTTAGAAATCTGCAATTATGTGGTGTTTCTAAATATTTGTAAAGTAGATTTTAATTTATAACAAATAATCTGATTTAACTAAACAGTTTAAATATTTTAACCATTTATGTAATATTAAAGTGAACGTAACTAATTTATTTAAAATGAAACAAACAATTTAAATATTTTCAAAAAATAAAATATAAAAATGAATAAAACATTACGATTATACAGCATGTTTCAAAAATCGTGAACTGATTATACTTTTTCAGATTCTATTTTTTTGGTTAGTATATACAAAATTATATCTCAAGTTCGGATAGAGGAATCAGATTAATATTTGGTAAGCGTCTGTGTAATAAAGTATTAAAATTAGTTAAAAAACTTTAGACTTAAATATCTTCGCAAATTACAAGATGGCGGCCGTTTTAATTTTTTAATCTGTTATATATCTGTTATAATGGATATATAATAAATATTAGTTTTATGGTAATTTATTATTTGTTAAAATATTAAGCCCTTTTATTTTGAAAAAAAATTAATTTTATATCTTAAACACATACACACACAGAGAGAGAGAGAGAGAGAGGAAGTGACACGCACAGACACAAATATATACAAGCACTGATATATACGCACGCGCGCACAAAGAGAAAGAAAGGGAGGGAGACGCGAGCCCGCACAGAAACAATAATAGGTACACAGACACTCAAACATACGCGCGCGCGTGCGCGCACACACACACACACACACCCAGGGGGAGAGAGAGAGTAACTGAGAGAGAGACAGAGACAGAGACAGAGAGAGAGAGAGAGTGAGAGAATGGGAGAGAGAAAGAAAGAGAGTGTGGGAGAATGAGAGAGAGGAAGGGACAAAGGGAGAGAGATTGAAAGATGAAAGAGAGGGAGAGAGAGAGAAAGATTGACGCACTTTTTTTTTCTTTTTTTTTCTACTCTCCCCGACCAGATATACAATTAAGTATACTCAGTCGGGGAGAGTGTCCTTTTACTCTCAAAGGAGGCGTCCCCCACCCGCCGACTATACGTCCGGCACGGCAGGTTGGCCTCCCCGGTCTCGGATCTTTTGTTTTACATTGCCTGCCTCTAATCCCCCGCTTTAGAGCCAAGGTCCGGCTATGCCGTCCCCCAGCGCCTCAGCAGGGAACCGGGACTCGGTCTTTACGCCTTTGGCCTCTAACCGACAGCGCCGACCCCACAAAGAGCCTAGGCTCCCGCAGGGACGACCCCGCGGACCGGGACTTGGTCTTTTATTTTAACCCAAACTCAAACTCTCCTGTAGTTCACCCCCTTCTCAGGTACCCGCACACCAAGGCGTACAGGCCCTCCATGGAGTGACTGTCCGCCCTACCCTACTGTTTATACTCCCATTCTTCTGTCTTCATCCTCTTTGGCCCGCAGGACCTCCCCGGCGAACCTGCGGAACCATTCCCGGTTCTCGTTGTTGTACCCCGACCGGTTTATGAGATTTTCTGGTGTAAGACCATTAATTACTATTTGACCTCTGTTAACGGCCCATCTTGGACATATGAACAACGTATGTTCGGCATCGTCGTTCTCTGGACAATAGATGCAATGCGGGGTGGCTCTCTTCCCGATCCTATACAGATACTGACCGAAAGAGCCGTGCCCCGACAGTAATTGCGTCATGTAAAAATTGACATCTCCGAGTCTATTGTTATTCCAGGTTTTAATATTAGGGATTAGGCGTCTGGTCCATTCTCCCACTCTGGAACCTGTCCGCTCTTCTTGCCATTCTTGTTCTATAATCACTTCCATCTCTTCTTTCGACATACCGCTGTGTCTGAGGGTTCTGGCTTTTATCTGAAGGTCTACGGGTAGGACCCCGGTCAGTACGCACAGCGCGTAATACGATACCGTACAGTAACTAGCAGCTACACGCAGCAATGCCAGTCTATGGACACTTCTCAACTTCTTTTTATTTCGCTGTATGTTCATTGCCGCCCCCCATATGGGAGCCGCATACAGTACCGCCGAAGTGATAGCCGTGGTTATCAATCTTCTAATAACTATTTTAGGTGTGCCGTGGTTTGAAATAATCCTCTTAATCCCTTTACAGCAGGAGTAACTCTCCCACAAATCATATCAATATGCTTGCTGAACCTTAAACTTTTGTCCAGAAGTACCCCCAAGTATTTTGTTTCTTTTACTTCATCGATTCTCTGTCCTCTGATATTTAGATTCACACTTCTTAATGGTCTTCTACCCGAGAGGACCAGGCAACAGGATTTATTAGGAGCTATTTCTAATTTGACGCACTTGCACAGACAAAAACACACGCAAGCACTGAGATATATGCACGCGCGCACAAACAGAAAGAGACGGAGAGAGACGCAAGCCCGCACAGAAACAACAATAGGCACACAGATACTCACACATACACACACATAGAGAGAGAGGAAGATACCAAAGGATAGAGATTGAAAGAGAGAGAAAAAGAGTGACGCACACGCACAGACACAAAAATATACAAGCACTGATATATACGCACGCGCGCACAAAGAGAAAGAGACAGAGGGACACGCGAGCCCGCACAGAAACAACAATAGGCAACAGACACACACACCTGAAAGCGAGAAAAAGAGAGCGAGTGAGTACGTTTGGGAGAGAGAGAGAGAGTGAGTGAGAGAGAAAGACACCAAGGGATAGAGATTAAGAGAGAGAGAGAGAGTGTGAGAGCGTGGTGAGGAGGAGATTTAAGAGAGCATTAAAAGATTTAAATTGCAGAAAGGCTCCTGGAATAGACGGAATACCTGTAGAATTACTGCGCAGTGCAGGTGAGGAAATGATTGATAGACTATACAAACCTGTGTATAATATTTATGAAAAAGTGGAAGTTCCGTCAGACTTCAAAAAAAGTGTTATAGTAATGATACCAAAGAAAGCAGGAGCAGATAAATGTGAAGAATACAGAACAATTAGTTTAACTAGTCGTGCATCAAAAATCTTAACTAGAATTCTACACAAAAGAATTGAGAGGAGAGTGGAAGAAGTGTTAGGAGAAGACCAATTTGGTTTCAGGAAAAGTATAGGGACAAGGGAAGCAATTTAAGCCTCAGGTTAATAGTAGAAGGAAGATTAAAGAAAAACAAACCGACATACTTGGCGTTCATAGACCTAGAAATGGCATTCGATAACGTAGACTGGAATAAAATGTTCAGTATTTTAAAAAAGTTAGGGTTCAAATACAGAGATAGAAGAACAATTGCTAACATTTACAGGAACCAAACAGCAACAGTAACAATTGAAGAACATAAGAAAGAAGCCGTAATAAGAAAAGGAGTCCGACAAGGATGTTCCCTATCTCCGTTACTTTTTAATCTTTACATTGAACTAGCAGTTAATGATGTTAAAGAACAATTTTTATTCGGAATAACAGTACAAGGTGAAAAGATAAAGATGCTACGATTTGCTGATGATATAGTAATTCTAGCCGAGAGTAAAAAGGATTAAGAAGAAGCAATGAACGGCATAGATGAAGTCCTACGCAAGAACTATTGCATGAAAATAAACAAGAACAAAACAAAAGTAATGAAATGTAATAGAAATAATAAAGATGGACCAATGAATGTAAAAATAGGAGGAGAAAAGATTATGGAGGTAGAAGAATTTTGTTGTATGGGAAGTAGAATTACTAAAGATGGACGAAGCAGGAGCGATATAAAATGCCGAATAGCACAAGCGAAACGAGCCTTCAGTAAGAAATATGTTTACATCAAAAATTAATTTAAATGTCAGGAAAAGATTTTTGTAAGTATATGTTTGGAGTGTCGCTTTATATGGAAGTGAAACTTGGACGATCGGAGTATCTGAGAAGAGAAGATTAGAAGCTTTTGAAATGTGATGCTATAGCAGAATGTTAAAAATCAGATGGGTGGATAAAGTGACAAATGAAGAGGTATTGCGGCAAATAGATGAAGAAAGAAATATTTGGAAAAATATAGTTAAAAGAAGAGACAGACATATAGACCACATACTAAGGCATCCTGGAATATTCGATTTAATATTGGAAGGACAGGTACAAGGAAAAAATTGTGTAGGCAGGCCACGTTTGGAATATGTAAAACAAATCGTTAGGGATGTAGGATGTAGAGGGTATACTGAAATGAAACGACTAGCACTAGATAGGGAATCTTGGAGAGCTGCATCAAACCAGTCAAATGACTGAAGACAAAAAAAAAAAAATTAAGAAGTAAATAAATCATAAATAATTATTATTAAAATTTATTTTTTTATTTTTTATTTTTTTACATCAAAATACTGAAGATGAATTAATCATTAAGCCTTGATCTTTAATTTATAGATGTTTTATATATCAAGTAGGCCAATTTAAAAAAACAACTTGTTAAAATGTAGGCAGATTCGTCTTAGTCAAATATATATATATATATGTGTGTGTGTGTGTGTGTGTGAACACATTTAGACCTTGATTAGATGTAAATATAATTTATTTTTATATCTATTTTATTATTTTTAATGTAAAATGTTAAGGTCAAAAGATTCAAAATAAAAGACGCTCCTGTTTTAATAAAACTAAAATTGATTACGAGCGAAACTTACAACTAAGCAGTTATAATAAAAATTAAAGAACTAGCAAAAAAAAAAGTAATTCTCTTTAAACTTTAAATAACGTGTATATATTCCACTGTTAATGTCATACATATAAATCTAATGTATGTCTATTCGCGTGTGCGCGTGTGCGTGTATTTAAATAAAAACTAGGTAATAAATCATTTGTATAATTTTTACATCATAAGTGACATCTATGTATAATTTGATGATGGATTATGAACAGATGTATATATATGAAAAAAAAAAACATATTTAATATTAATAAAATTAGTTCAACGATCAATTTCAAAAATTTTATTGACCGTAAAAAATTTCTTAATGGTGTTATTTTATTCCCCAAAAAATATATTATTTATAACTTGGAGACCCGTAGCTAAAATTTCAGTATATATATATATAGGAGAAAAAGGTAGAAAAGAAATAAGGAATAAAAATTGACAAAAAAAAAGGGAAACGGGAAGAACTAGGGAAATAGACGAAAGGAAAGGGGAAATCAGGAAAAAGGAATATAATAAAAATTAAATGGGAAAAAGGTAAACGGGAATAAAATACTCTCTCTGTGTGTGTATGTGTGTGTGTGTACGCACGCGCGCGCGCATGTGTATGTGTGTTTCTCCCTCACTCCCTCTCCCTCTTTCGCACTCTCTCTCTCTCTGTGTGTGTTGTGTGTGTGTGTGTGTGTGTGTGTGTGTGTGTGTGTGTGTGTGTGTGTGTGCGCGTGTGTGTGTGTGTGTGTGTGTGTGTGTGTGTGTGTGTGTGTGTGTCTGTCTGTCTGTTTCTCCCTCTCGTCACTCTCAGACACTCTTTCTCTCTCTCGGTCACTCCCTCTCTCTCTCTCTCGCTCTCTCTCTATCTATCTCTCTATGTGTTTGTGTGAATAAACGCTAACTCGCGCAGGTGTGTTTGTGTGTTCCTCCCTCACTATCATTCTGCCTTTCATTCTCTCTTTCAGAGAGAATTCATTCACTCTCAGAGAGAGTGTCTTCGCACTCACTCTGTCTCTCTGTGTGTGTCTGTTTCTCCCTCTCGATACTCTCTCACTCTCTCTCTCTCTTAGTTGTGTGTGTGTGTGTGTTTCTCCCTCACTACCACTCTCCCTCTCTCCCACTCCCTCTTTCTCACTCACTCTCCCTCCGTGTGTGTTGTGTGTGTGTGTGTGTGTGTGTGTGTGTGTGAGTGTGTGTGAGTGTGTGTGTGTGTGTGTGTCTGTCATCCCTCTCACTTTCTCTGTGTGTGTGTTTGTCTCCCTCTGTGAGACAGAGAAAGTGTCTTCGCACCCACTCTCTCTCTGTGTGTGTCTGTTTCTCCCTCTCATCACTCTCTCACTCTCTCTTTCTCTGTGTGTGTGTGTGTGTGTGTGTGTGTGTGTGTGTGTGTGTGTGTGTGTGTGTGTGTGTATGTGTTTGTTTCTCCCTCTCTCTGTCTCTCTGTGTGTGTGTGTGTACACGCGCGCGCGCATGTGTGTGTGTTTCTCCAATACTATCACTTTCCCTCTCCCTCTTTTTCTTTCTCTCTCTGTGTGTGTGTGTAGTTTTTCCCCATTCACTTTCTTTCTCGCTCTGTCTCTCTCTCTCGCTCTCTCTCTCTCTCTCTCTCTCTCACTCGCTCTACCTCTATGTGTTTGTGTGAAAATCATGAAATTATTTTTGAATCACTCTGTATATTATATATTTATTATAAATAAATTTTATATCTCCCTTTTTATCCTCTAGGACTTCCTCTATAACACCAATTTCTATTTCATTTTATCCTTATTACTCTTCCAATATATTCCACCCTCTCTAATTTATTTAGATAATTTAAAAATTTTTCTTTTTAAATCATGATATTATTTTTGAATCACTCTGTATTTTATATGTTATATGTTAAATAATTTTTAGATGTTTTACATATTCCGTTTTGGAAGACTTTAATCGTTGAAGAAAATAAAATTCTTTTCTTTATCATTAATATTATAAAACTGTTTAAAAGGAACAAATGATCAAGTCTTAAACATGAATCTATTTGTCCGGCCGGATAATGGATGAGTATACGAATGACACCCGAGTTTAAGGAGACATAGATAAATTACACGAATATTCCACGACACGTTTTGATTTATTAAGTACATTTTATAACGTGATTTTATTAACTGTGATTTTGAAAATTTTTTATTTATTTATTCTATTTTACAATTCGGTGTTAAATAAAACGAATAATTAATAAATAAAGAGTGAAACAGAAATGCTGGTTCTTTACTACTTATTTTTTGTTTGAACCTTCGGGTCCATAATTAAATATTGTTCTAGAGGATAAGATGAATTATTTTTACCGTGTGTAAAAATGTCATGCCTGACCGGAGGGATTTGAACGCTGGACTTCCGGGTTAAAGAACGTGACATTACTACTCGCGCCACGAAGGCCAGCTGTTTCTTTATTATTAAACACATTAATATTATACAGAGTGCCCCATATAAAACGCAACCCATCAATCACTCATCCATGAAATTTTAAAAATCAAGTTTACTCCCCTACTCGTTACTGAAATGGACTTGTCCAACATCTCAACATCGCGGCGACGCAGTAGAACACTACCGATAGTAACAACAATGCAATCATAACGTTCAGTGTATTGCTAGAGACAAGATGGTGTTTTCGCTAGATGAACGTGTTTTCATTTACGAGTCGTACTTCAGTACGAAATCAGTGGTCCCAGTGCAAGATTTGTTTCGCCATAAGTACCCAGATAAACCGGCTCCTAACAAACCATCAGTATTAAGGTTAGTCGCAAAATTTAGAGGGACCGGTTCTGTTAATAACAACGAACACAAAATATCTGCGTCGGTGTTGAATACAGATACAGTCGCTGAAATCAAAGACCGATTACTCGCCTCGTCAAATAAATCGATCAGACGTTTGACTGCTGAAATTAATTTGTCTAAATCGATTGTTCATCGGGCGACCAAACGATTATAATTACGACCTTATCGCATTCAAATCGTTCATCAACTTCTTGGGCCCGACAAAGAAAAACGGCTACAATATTGTCAATGGTTCCGTCGATTTCTGCGTGAGGGAATTAATGTAATGGATTCATTATTTTTCACAGATGAAGCACGGTTTCATTTGGACGGCTACGTAAACAGCCAAATCAGTAGAATTTGGAGTGCTGAAAATTCCCACGTTTTCACGAAAAACAATTACACCCGCAGTAGTTGGGCGTGTGGTGCTCGATATCGCGGAAGAAAATAATCGGTCCTATTTTTTTCGAGTTCACCATTAATGCAGAACGATATCAGAATATTTTATTTTAGTTCATCGCACTCTTGTAAGAGAAAAACAGATACTACTGGCTATAAAATGACGGTTCGACATCGCTTTACGCAGGTTCAACTTCTGATTTCGTCGAGGAATTCTTTGGTAATCGTGTTATCGGTCGAGGCTTATGGTTATCAAGATCTCCAGATTTGACTGCGGTGGATTTTTTTCTACGGAGTTACCTCAAAGAAAATGCCTACAGCAACAAACCACGAATACTTGAACGATTGGAAATCAATATTGAACAAGCTGTATTAAATATCCAGCCACAAACTTTGAAAAAATTTGCAAGAAACGCTGTAAAAAGAATTGAAGCTTGTATTCATGAAGATGGCGGCCACTTGCAACATTTACTCTAAATGTAAGGTAATGGATGGTAATAATAAAAATTACATTTACACATGGCTTTTTATTATTTTAATACTTACCAATATAAGGTTGGGTTTTTTTTTGTTTTTTTTGTTTTTTTTTTCCTTACTCCCCCCGACCGGATATCCAATTAAGTATACTCAGTCGGGGAGAGTGTCCTTTTACTCTCAAAGGAGGCGTCCCCCACCCGCCGGCTATACGTCCGGCACGGCAGGTTGGCCTCCCCGGTCTCGGATCTTTTGTTTTACATTGCCTGCCTCTAATCCCCCGCTTTAGAGCCAAGGTCCGGCTATGCCGTCCCCCAGCGCCTCAGCAGGGAACCGGGACTCGGTCTTTACGCCTTTGGCCTCTAATCGACAGCGCCGACCCCACAAAGAGCCTAGGCTCCCGCAGGGACGACCCCGCCGACCGGGACTTTGTCTTTTATTTTAACCCAAACTCAAACTCCCCTGGAGTTCACCCCCTTCACAGGTACCCGCACACCAAGGCGTACAGGCCCTCCATGGAGTGACTGTCCGCCCTACCCTACTGTTTATACTCCCATTGTTCTGTCTTCATCCTCTTTGGCCCGCAGGACCTCCCCGGCGAACCTGCGGAACCATTCCCGGTTCTCGTTGTTGTACCCCGACCGGTTTATGAGATTTTCTGGTGTAAGACCATTAATTACTATTTGACCTCTGTTAACGGCCCATCTTGGACATATGAACAACGTATGTTCGGCATCGTATGTTCGTTCTCTGGACAATAGATGCACTGCGGGGTGGCTCTCTTCCCGATCCTATACAGATACTGACCGAAAGAGCCGTGCCCCGACAGTAATTGTGTCATGTAAAAATTGACATCTCCGAGTCTATTGTTATTCCAGGTTTTAATATTAGGGATTAGGCGTCTGGTCCATTCTCCCACTCTGGACCCTGCCCGCTCTTCTTGCCATTCTTGTTCTATAATCCCTTCCATCTCTTCTTTCGACATACCGCTGTGTCTGAGGGTTCTGGCTTTTATCTGAGGGTCTATGGGTAGGACCCCGGTCAGTACGCACAGCGCGTAATACGATACCGTACAGTAACTAGCAGCTACACGCAGCAATGCCAGTCTATGGACACTTCTCGACTTCTTTTTATTTCGCTGTATGTTCATTGCCGGCCCCCATATGGGAGCCGCATACAGTACCGCCGAAGTGATAGCCGCGGTTATCAATCTTCGAATAACCGTTTTAGGTGTGCCGTGGTTTTGAAATAATCCTCTTAATCCCTTTACAGCAGGAGTAACTCTCCCACAAATCATATCAATATGCCTGCTGAACCTTAAACGTTTGTCCAGAAGTACCCCCAAGTATTTTGTTTCTTTTACTTCATCGATTCTCTGTCCTCTGATATTTAGATTCACACTTCTTAATGGTCTTCTACCCGAGAGGACCAGGCAACAGGATTTATTAGGAGCTATTTCTAATTTGTTATCCTCCATCCATTCAGCTATTGTTCTAAGCGCTTGGTTTGCCTTGTTCTCCAGTTCATTAATATCTCTGTCTTCTACTAATATTGCGATATCATCCGCGTATCCTACTATCGATACCCCTTCGGGGTAATTCAGCCTGAAGATTTTATCATAGAAAACATTCCATAAGGTTGGGCCAAGGACAATATAAGGTTGGGTTGCGTTTTATGTGGGACACCCTGTAAATTAAATAATTATATTTGTATGGATTTTTGAAATCAAAATATCCATTTCCGTCCTTATTGTTGGAGCAAATTCGGGGACTTTCTTAAAAGCTCAAATATAATTTTTATTTTATTTATATTTATCGATTTCAATAAACATTTTAAAGTATAATATATCCTGAAAGGAGAATTTAACAACTTTGTAAGATAGAATATCCAAATAATATATCTGGAATAAATTGAAATAATTAACCTTGACGAAGACATAAGTTGTATTCAGAATATCCGGGTTGTTTGATTGGCGCACGGGATTATACGAATATCTAACATTTGAAATCGTTGAAATGTGGTGCAGTCATACAACAATTTCCATATTAATTGTGTTTTATTTTATAAAAATCTCAAGTGAAAGAACAGATAAACAGATATTTAGATTAAATATTTATCATTCCTTGTCATATATGTAATGATTACGAAGCAATATTATATATTCCACTCATATATACTGTGTTTCGAAAATGATGGGCTGGCTATGATTTTTCGTAATTGTCTTGTAAAACTGAACAAAATATTTCCTTAGGAAATATTGCAATTTCTCCTTAGTTCTCCCACTGTCCACTATTTTATTATTTTTATATAAAATTTTATTTCTCAAGTTTCGATAGAGGAATCACATTAATATTTCGTAAGCGTCTATAATAAAGTTTCAAAATTATTAAAAAATCAAGAATTAAATACACTTTAAAATTACAAAATGGCGGCCATGTTTATTTTTCAATCCGTTATATCTTCATAAATATTAATTTTATCAATATTTTTTTTTTGTCTTCAGTCATTTGACTGGTTTAATGCAGCTCTCCAAGATTCCCTATCTAGTGCTAGTCGTTTCATTATGGTATACCCTCTACATCCTACATCCATAACAATTTGTTTTACATATTCCAAACGTGGCCTGCCTACACAATTTTTTCCTTCTACCTGTCCTTCCAATATTAAAGCGACTATTCCAGGATGCCTTAGTATGTGGCCTATAAGTCTGTCTCTTCTTTTAACTATATTTTTCCAAATGCTTCTTTCTTCATCTATTTGCCGCAATACCTCTTCATTTGTCATTTTATCCACCCATCTGATTTTTAACATTCTCTTATAGCACCACATTTCAAAAGCTTCTAATCCTTCTTCTCAGATACTCCGATCGTCCAAGTTTCACTTCTATATAAAGCGACACTCCAAACATATACTATCAAAAATCTTTTCCTGACATTTAAATTAATTTTTGATGTAGACAAATTATATTTCTTACTGAAGGCTCGTTTAGCTTGTGCTATTCGGCATTTTATATCGCTCCTGCTTCGTCCATCTTT
This sequence comes from Lycorma delicatula, assembly GCF_047948215.1. Lineage (NCBI taxonomy): Eukaryota > Metazoa > Arthropoda > Insecta > Hemiptera > Fulgoridae > Lycorma > Lycorma delicatula. The sequence goes on along the minus strand of NC_134458.1, from coordinate 191,043,006 downwards.
AGTAATTTTACTTCCCAAATAACAAAATTCTTCTACCTCCATAATCTTTTCTCCTCCTATTTTCACATTCAGTGGTCCATCTTTATTGTTTCTACTACATTTCATTACTTTTGTTTTGTTCTTGTTTATTTTCACGAGATAGTTCCTGCGTAGGACTTCATCTATGCCGTTCTTCATTGTTTCTTCTAAATCCTTTTTTACTCTCGGCTAGAATTACTATATCATCAGCAAATCGTTGCATCTTTATCTTTTCACCTTGTACTGTTACTCGAATCTAAATTGTTCTTTAACATCATTAACTGCTAGTTCAATGTAAAGATTAAAAAGTAACGGAGATAGGGAACATCCTTGTCGGACTCCCTTTCTTATTACAGCTTCTTTCTTATGTTCTTGAATTGTTACTGTTGCTGTTTGGTTCCTGTACATGTTAGCAATTGTTCTTCTGTCTCTGTATTTGAACCCTAATTTTTTTTAAATGCTTAACATTTTATTCCAGTCTACGTTATCGAATGCCTTTTCTAGGTCTATAAACGCCAAGTATGTTGGTTTGCTTTTCTTTAATCTTCCTTCTACTATTAATCTGAGGCCTAAAAATGCTTCTCTTGTCCCTATACTTTTCCTGAAACCGAATTAGTCTACTCCTAACACTTCCTCCACTCTCCTCTCAATTCTTCTGTATAGAATTCTAGTTAAGATTTTTGATGCATGACTAGTTAAACTAATTGTTATGTATTCTTCACATTTATCTGCCCCTGCTTTCTTTGGTATCATTACTATAACACTTTTTTTGAAGTCTGACGGAAATTCCCCTTTTTCATAAATATTACACACCAGTTTGTATAATCTATCAATCGCTTCCTCACCTGCACTGCGCAGTAATTCTACAGGTATTCCGTCTATTCCAGTAGCCTTTCTGCCATTTAAATCTTTTAATGCTCTGTTAAATTCAGATCTCAGTATTGTTTCTCCCATTTCATCCTCCTCAACTTCCTGTTCTTCCTCTATAACACCATTTTCTAATTCATTTCCTCCGTATAACTCTTCAATATATTCCACCCATCTATCGACTTTACCTTTCGTATTATATATTGGTTTACCATCTTTGTTTAACACAATATTAGATTTTAATTTATGTACCACAAAATTTTCCTTAACTTTCCTGTATGCTCCGTCTATTTTACCAATGTTCATTTCTCTTTCCACTTCTCAACACTTTTCTTTAATCCACTCTTATTTCGCCAGTTTGCACTTCCTGTTTATAGCATTTCTTAATTGCCGATAGTTCCTTTTACTTTCTTCATCGCTAGCATTCTTATATATTCTACTTTCATCCATCAGCTGCAATATACCGTCTGAAACCCAAGGTTTTCTACCAGTTCTCTTTATTCCGCCTAAGTTTGCTTCTGCTGATTTAAGAATTTCCTTTTTAACATTCTCCCATTCTTCTTCTACATTTTCTACCTTATCTTTTTTACTCAGACCTCTTGCGATGTCCTCCTCAAAAATCTTCTTTACCTCCTCTTCCTCAAGCTTCTCTAAATTCCACCGATTCATCTGACACCTTTTCTTCAGCGTGAGAGAGCCAAAATTTATTAAATATAATATAATAATAAGCCTTTTATTTTGAACAAAATGACATTTCATTTTTTAAATTAGGTCAATAAATAGCTGAGTTACAGTAAAAAATTAATATAAATGTAATATTTTTCGTCCGTTTTCATCTCCGCCAATATTTCGTTATATTCGATTAAATTTATTTATTATTAATTCTAGTATGTATGAAATTAATTAATAATTTTCTCCCATAATTCGACTATTTACCGAAATAATTATAGCCAGCCCAGTATTTTAGAAACACTCGGTATATAAGATATGTAATAATTTTATTATGATATTATCTAAAATCGATTTTTATTTAAAATCGATATTTAGTAGTAATTTAAAGATCGATATAAATTACTAATTTATACGAGTACTATGAAAACATTTAAAAATTAAATGGATGAATTTTTTTATTTTAAAATTTGAAGGTATAGTATTTTGAATTCATGTAAAATAGATGATGTACCGCATTGTTAATAGTTCCCGAGGGAGAATATGTACTCTTACCCCCCCTTCCTATTTCATCAATATACTCTTAACATCTACCATCCCCCTATTCAAGAAACATATTAATCCCTCTAAGAAATTCCCTAATTACAGCAGAGTTAGTCCTTTAAACTTCTACATCTTTCGTATGGATTATAAACGGAAGGGAAATTAAATTTTAAATTGCATTTTTAAATTTAAAAAATATTTTTTAAACATTTTCTTTTTAAAATTTAAATATCCCGATCGTTTATTAAATACTTTTATAAAATGACGGCATCTTTTTTAAAAATTAAATACCGGAACGTTCAATATTTTCTTTTTAAAATTTGAATATCCGGTTGTCAAGTAAATGCTTTCATAAAATGACGTCATCCAAAATAAAATTTGCTCTTTTAGCAAATAATATTCAAGAAGCCAAAACACAAATCATGAGCCTTCAAAACCTAGCACAAAAGATAGGGCTTCATATCTCTTTCGAAAAAACTGAACTAATGGCCATAGATCCTCTGGTAATAGAGCACATTACGGTAAACAATCAGAAAATTAAAATAGTAAAACAATTTAAATATCTAGGGGAAATAATAACTTATAATTTAAATGAAAAAGTGACATGGCAAAACAGGACAAATAAAATGATTAAATCCCAAAAATTAACTCGGTCAACATATAACAAAAAATGCCTTTCTGCTAAAACAAAACTTAAACATTATAAAACAGTAGTACAGCCAGAAGTCACCTACGGAAGCGAGACCCTTTTCAAAATCACTCAGAAAAACCGAATTGAAAAAATTCTGAAAATAGAGAGGAGAATTGTCAGAACGTGTATCGATAAAAAAACACCAAAAAGAAGGCCGATGGTGGATTGTGCCAAATGAGGTGGTGTATCGAGAAATAGAGCCTGTTACTGATACTATGCGGAAAAAAAGAATCTCTTTCTTCGGTCATCTCATAAGGACACCGGAAACAAGACCGTCAAGAAATATCATTGAAAAGCTCTGGTTCCAAATTCTAGAAGTAGGATGAATCAAAGAAATTAGAGAAGATATGAAAGAATTGGGAATTTCCCTGACTGACCTACAGAATAAAACTGGAAAAATTACAAAGCTAAAAGATAAAAGCATTAGATTTAAACAAAAGACAGACAAACGACAAAATACAACGAAGAGGGTGTTTACGGATGAAGAAGAGAAAGCAAGAACTGAACGGATGAAGAAATACTGGGCAGCTCGGAAGAGTAAAATAACACGCTTTTCTCAGAAAAGATCCAACTAAAATTGAGTCCCATGTTGGCCGTAAAAGCATAATAATAATAATAAAATAAATAATAATAATTAATAATAATAATAATAATAATAATAATAATAATAATAATAATAATAATTATTATTATAATTATTATAATAATAATAATTATAATAATAATAATTATAATTATAATAATAATAATTATAATAATAATAATAATAATTATAATAATAAATAATTAATAAATAATTATAATAATAAATAATTAATAAATAATTAATAAATAATTAATAATAATAATAATAATAATAATAATAATAATAATAATAATAATAATAATAATAATAATAATAATAATAATAATAAATATACATATTTGGCTTTTATTCGGACACGATAACTTTTTTTTTTTTTTTCCCCTACTCTCCCCAACCGGATATCCAATTAAGTATACTCAGTCGGGGAGAGTGTCGTTTTACTCTCAAAAGAGGCGTCCCCCACCCACCGGCTATACGTCCGGCACGGCAGGTTGGCCTCCCCGGTCTCGGATCTTTTGTTTTACATCGCCTGCCTCTAATCCTCCGCTTTAGAGCCAAGGTCCGGCTATGCCGTCCCCCAGCGCCACAGCAGGGAACCGGGACTCGGTCTTTACGCCTTTGGCCTCTAATCGACAGCGCCGACCCCACAAAGAGCCTAGGCTCCCGCAGGGACGACCCCGGCGACCGGGACTTGGTCTTTTATTTTAACCCAAACTCAAACTCCCCTGGAGTTCACCCCCTTCTCAGGTACCCGCACACCAAGGCGTACAGGCCCTCCATGGAGTGACTGTCCGCCCTACCCTACTGTTTATACTCCCGTTCTTCTGTCTTCACCCTCTTTGGCCCGCAGGACCTCCCCGGCGAACCTGCGGAACCATTCCCGGTTCTCAATGTTGTACCCCGACCGGTTTATGAGATTTTCTGGTGTAAGACCATTAATTACTATTTGACCTCTGTTAACGGCCCATCTTGGACATATGAACAACGTATGTTCGGCATCGTCGTTCTCTGGACAATAGATGCAATGCGGGGTGGCTCTCTTCCCGATCCTATACAGATACTGACCGAAAGAGCCGTGCCCCGTCAGTAATTGTGTCATGTAAAAATTGACATCTCCGAGTCTATTGTTATTACAGGTTTTAATATTAGGGATTAGGCGTCTGGTCCATTCTCCCACTCTGGACCCTGTCCGCTCTTCTTGCCATTCTATAATCCCTTCCATCTCTTCTTTCGACATACCGCTGTGTCTGAGGGTTCTGGCTTTTATCTGAAAGTCTATGGGTAGGACCCCGGTCAGTACGCACAGCGCGTAATACGATACCGTACAGTAACTAGCAGCTACACGCAGCAATGCCAGTCTATGGACACTTCTCAACTTCTTTTTATTTCGCTGTATGTTCATTGCCGCCCCTCATATGGGAGCCGCATACAGTACCGTCGAAGTGATAGCCGCGGTTATCAATCTTCGAAGAACCATTTTAGGTGTGCCGTGGTTTTGAAATAATCCTCTTAATCCCTTTGCAGCTGGAGTAACTCTCCCACAAATAATATCAATATGCTTGCTGAACCTTAAACTTTTATCCAGAAGTACCCCCAAGTATTTTGTTTCTTTTACTTCATCGATTCTCTGTCCTCTGATATTTAGATTCACACTTCTTAATGGTCTTCTACCCGAGAGGACCAGGCAACAGGATTTATTAGGAGCTATTTCTAATTTGTTATCCTCCATCCATTCATCTATTGTTCTAAGCGCTTGGTTTGCCTTGTTCTCCAGTTCATTAATATCTCTGTCTTCTACTAATATTGCGATATCATCCGCGTATCCTACTATCGATACCCCTTCGGGGTAGTTCAGCCTGAAGGTTTTATCATAGAAAACATTCCATAAGGTTGGGCCAAGGACAGATCCCTGCGGCACCCCTCCGAATACCTGAAATATGGCTTTCCTTTCTAGGGTTTTGACCTCTATGAACCTATTTTGCAGATATTGATCTATCTGATTTACTAAGTATTTACTTATTTGCATGGCTTGAAGCGCCTCAATGATGGCTGTCCAGGGGACCGTACCAAATGCGTTTCTAACATCAAGCATTATGATCATGGGGATTTTTCTAGTCCTCCATGTACCGCTTCTGCAATTTAATGCCCAGTTTTTTACCTTCTCGACTGCGGTCACCGTGGACCGTCCCTTTCTAAATCCGTATTGTTCCGGATGTAGACATTGTTTTTCCTCTATTTCGTCTCTAAGTCTATTTTCTAACAACCTTTCTCCTACTTTTCCCATATTATTTATGAGCGTAATCGGTCTATATGCTGTGTTCTCTTGAATTTGTCCTGCCTTTGGGAGGAAGACTGTTCTTGCTTCCTTCCAGCATTCAGGGAAGCTTCTATTTTGTAGGCCGTAGCTGTCTACATCGACTATTTCCCAAGGTACGATCCTAGCTATTATCTTAATGATGGCCGCTGGGATGCCATCTGGGCCGGGGCTTTTCTTATTTTTTAATTTATTTATTTAATAAATAACACGACACGATAACTGCCGTAATTTTACACCAATCATTTTCAAATTGTTAAAAAATAAATATATAGCGATCCAAAATCTCAGCACCGTTCGGTAATGGGAGAAATTGAACCATGGGTGCGGAAATGGGGGGGGGACTTTTTCAAAAAAATTAAATATCGCTATAACTTTCAAATTAAGTAATATATCGAATTCATTTAAAATTCCTACTATTTTTTGAATAAAATACTATAACTTATATACGTAAAGATTTTGATATCACTAACCATTGCGTTAGGGGGTTGAAAAAAATTGGGTTTTGAATACAAAAAATTATGCTTCCCGCAGTTTCTATTCAATTTAAAGTTATTTTTAGTCCTGTAAATATTACATCAAATTTTTATTTCGAATAATTTTTGATATTATCAACCCTTACGAGAAGGGTATGTGTGTGTGTGTGTGTGTGTGTATCTGTCTCTCTCTCATTCATTCTCTCTCTCTCTCTCTCTGTGAATCAGACAGAAAGAAGCACAGATATACACACACACACACACACACACAGAGGGAGAGGGAGTGAGTGAGAGAAGCACAGATACACACACACACACACACACAGAGAGAGGGAGAGAGAGAGACAAAAGGGAGAGAGAATATACACACATACACACTAAGAGTGAGAGAGTGTAAAAGAGAGAGAGTGTGAGTAGGAGAAACACACACACACACACAGAGAGAGAGAGAGAGAGAATGATAGACAAAGAGACATCGATAAGGATACAGACAGAGACAAATATAGAATCAGAGAGAGAAAGAGAGACAGAGAGAGAGAGAGAGAAGCACAGATACACGCACGCACACGCGCGCGCGTATTGAGTAAATTTGAATTTTTTCTTAACTTTAAAGTAATTTTTTCTTAACTATAAATCTTTTTTATCCCCTATTTAGCACCGGGGAAATCTACTTCCGTCTTACCACGTGCCAAAAGGGATTTTTCTTAATTCCTTAAACTAAGGGTTGGGTGGTGGGTTTGAAAGAAATTTCGGTTTTCAGATTTTAACGGAAATATCCATTTTCATCATCCCTGAATCCATTTTGACTAATTTCGACGTGACGTCTGTTTGAATGTATCTCGTATAATTCAAAAACGATTAGTTGTAGTATGTTTAAATTTTGGATTTAGGACTGTTGTAACATCTAGTTGTACACCTCCCTTTTTGATTGCAATCAATTTGACCAAAAATGACCAAAAAAGCCCAAAGTCACCAAAAAATTGGATTTTCTCCTTTTTGTTACTGTAGTAATAAGCCTTCATTAAGAGCTTTTCAACGTTATATGTTAAGTGGTAATTATTTTCATTGGTTCCTGAGATATAGACAAATAAGATTTTAATTACTGAAATATTTGAATCTAACAAGAGGAAGGGATATTGGTTTAAATCAGACTTCATTTCGTTTTTTTTTTTCTTAATTTAAATATATTGATTTATTAATAATTATTAATCTCTCATTATATCTCTCGCAGTGCCTGTCTCTCAATTTCTCTCTCTCTTTCTCTCTTTATGTGTCTGTCTTACTCTCTCTGCCTCAGCCTCTCTCACTCGCTCTTTCTCTGTCACTCTCTCTCTCTCTCTCTCTCTCTCTCTCTCTTTCTTCTACGTCTATATGTCTTTCTAAATCTATCTGTCTATGTCTCTCTCATTCTTCCTAGAATTTGAACTTAACTTTTAAGAACACCTGTATATTAGGATTTTATATATATATATATATATATATATATATATATACAATTAGACCTCACTGCCTCTCTCACCGTTATTCACCCTGTTTTTTTTTTTTTTTTTTTCTCTCAGCTCCCCTGGGCCGGACCGAGTGGTTGGTATTACGCCGCCCAGGGGAGTGTCTTTAAACTCAAATAGGCCTCCCCACCTACCGGCTATATACTGGCAAGGCAGGTCGGCCTACCGGTTAGCTCTTTTTGAGAGTTCTTTATCAATATTGCCCCCTTGGGGACCCAAAAGGGCAATACTAATACACCACGCCAGACCCAGTTCGCCGCGACGCGGTACCGGGTCCCTTCAGTATTCAGTGTGCTGTTGCCTGACTGTTACCCGTGGAGTCCTTGGTGGCTCATCAGTGCCAACACACCGCAGCATGCTGGACCTCACCAGCAAGGCTGTCCACCCAGTCCTATTCTAGCCAACACCTTGTCTTCTCTCATCGGAGTATTTCTGTAGAACAACTTGTCTAACAAAACTAGCAAAATTATTCCAGTTTGACTCGCTTCTTAGCATGTAGTCTATTGTTGTCTCTGGAGTTATACCTGTGAGTGCCTTACTATGTCTAAGTGTGTCCCACCTATTGCACTCAAAAAAGGTGTGCTCAGCATCATCTATCTCGTTGCAGTAGTTGCAAATCGGCTCTTCTCTCTTGCCTATTTTGTGCAGGTAGTTATTGAAGGAACCGTGTCCTGTAAAAAACTGCGATAGGTGATGATCAACCTCACCAAATCTTCTCGACAACCACGGCTTGATGTTGGGGATGACGGTTCTCGTCCATCGACCCACAGCTTCCTGCGACCATCTTTCCTGCCAGATATTATAAACGGCATCCCTGACCACTTGTTCTGGCTTGCCTTGTGCCCTCTCCACCCTCTTTTTTGCGATTAGGTCAATAGGAGGTGTACCCGATAACACGCACAGGGCGGCATAGGACACTGTCCTGTATGCGGACACAACACCTAGGAGCACACACCTGTGCGTCCTCGCCAGTCTCTCTTTGTTGCGCCTCATGGCGATAGAGCGCCACCAGGCCGGAAAAGCATACATAAGCGAAGACACGACGGTGGTCGCCAGTAAACTGCGCTTTGAGGCCCGAGGGGCATTCTGCGATGACATAATGATGTTTAGACTTTTTATCATCCTTTCTGCCTTGTTGCATACATTGACTATGTGCTCGGTGTATCTACCGTTTTTCTGGAGGATAACTCCTAAGTACTTGATGTTATTCGCTTCTTCTATAGCATGACCGTTGATGGAAATATTGAACGGTTCTAGCACTCTTCTACCCGTAAAGGCAATACACCGGCATTTTTCCGTAGACAGTTGCAGACCCCTGGACCTCAACCACTCCTGTATAGTGTCGATGGCCGCATACACCCTCTCCCGCACCTCCAAGACCGTCCTTCCCTCTACGAGGACTGCAAGGTCATCTGCATAAGCCAGCACCTGAACGCCGACAGGAAACTCCTTCTGAAGGAGTTCATCTATAATCACCAGCCACAACAACGGTCCCAGAACAGAGCCCTGCGGAACTCCACCGTGCATTTGAAAATGTACTGTTTCTTCCTGTGCTTCCACCAGACATCCTCTGTTGGACAAGTAACATTCAATTTGCCTACGCAGGTACGGGCTGAGGCCCCTACCCGCAATTGCGTCATTAATATGACCCCAACCGATAGCCCCGAACGCGTTTTTTATGTCTAGTGATAGCATAAGTGGAATTCTCCTGGTTCGCCAAGTGCCTTTCTTCACCTCGTCGGCCCATCCCGAAATTCGGCAGATAGCCTGCACGGTGGATCGCCCCCGCATAAACCCGTACTGGTTAGGACTGATTCCGTCTCCCTCTTCTAGTTCTTTGATGATGCGGCGAGCCAGCATCTTTTCTACTAGCTTCCCCATCATGTTAAGGAGGCTCAGAGGTCTATAGGTTATATCTTCCTCCGAAGAGGTGCCTTTAGGTAGGAATACCACTCTGGCCTCCTTCCAGCAGTCGGGGAAGTCTCCGTTCTCCATGCCGTGGCTGGCAATCTCGAGCATCTCCCAGAGAGCCTTCTGAACCAGCCCCTTGATCACTGCCGCGGGAATCTTGCCCGGGCCAGGGCTCTTTTTGGTTGCCAAACTCCTCGCCGCAAGTTGTAGTCACTCACTCTCTCTTTATGAGTTTGTCTTACTCTCTCTGTCACTGCCTCTCCCACTCTCTCTCTCTTCTACGTCTATATGTCTTACTCACTTTATCTGTCTATGTCTCTCTCATTCTTCCTAGAATTTGAACTTAACATTTAAGAACACCTGTATATTAGGATTTTATATATATATATATATATATATATATATATATATATATATATATATACAACCAGACCTCACTGCCTCTCTCTCTGTCTTTCTCCCTGTTTTTTTCTTTCTCACTCTCTGTATGTTTCTATTGTGCCTCTTTCTTCTCTCTCCATCACTGTCTCTCAATCTCTCCCACTCATTCTCTCTTTATGTGTCTGACTTACTCTCTCTGTCTCTCTCTCTCTCTCACTCACTATTTCTCAGATTGTGTCCCTCCTTCTCTCTCTCAATCACTTTCAATCTCTCTCTCTCTATCAGTCTCTCT
>NC_134458.1:191015253-191030253 GCF_047948215.1 Lycorma delicatula | reverse complement strand
ATTTACAGTAATCTTCAAGAATGCCGTAAGCATATTTAAATTTTTCTAATCTCTTTTTAAATCCGGATTTAAACAAACTCTCTTCCGTGCAACATTAAAATAGAATACTAGAATTTTATATTCCTCACTCCATGACCAGAAAAAAAAATTATAAAAACCAAAACATGTCCAGGAGTCGAGTTAATTTATTTTTCAATCCGACGAATATATCTTCATCACTCTCACTCACTCTCTCTCACTCCCTCTCTCACCCTCTCTCCCTCTCACACACACTCTCTCTCTCTCTAAAATGGTATTTAATAAGTTCATTCATGTGCAAATATACACTAGCACCTGCATTCGTCCAAATTGTTATTCAGAGAAAAAGTGAAAATTTATATATATATACACAGAGTGTTTCTAGAATCGTGGGCTTTTTATATTGTTATTTTAATATAAAAATTTATATCTCAAGTTTGGATAGAGGAATCAAATTAATATTTGGTAAGCGTCTTGGTAATAAAATTAATAAAAAAACAAGAATTAAATATCTTTAAAAATTATAAAATGGCGGCCATGTTTATTTTTCAATCCGTTATATCTTAATTTTTTTTTTGTCTTCAGTCATTTGACTGGTTTGATGCAGCTCTCCAAGATTCCCTATCTAGTGCTAGTCGTTTCATTTCAGTATACCCTCTACATCCTACATCCCTAACAATTTGTTTTACATATTCCAAACGTGGCCTGCCTACACAATTTTTTTCTTCTACCTGTCCTTCCAATATTAAAGCGACTATTCCAGGATGTCTTAATATGTGGCCTATAAGTCTGTGTTCTGCCTTAATTACACCCTAACTATTATTCTCATGCGGTGTCATTTTATAACTTAACTCGCCGATACGATTTTGCGTCACTTATGAGTGGATTGGTGAGGAAAGAGCACAAAGTAGATAAGCCTAAATTGGCGCTCTCGCTCATTTCCATTCATGTAACTTACGACTTAAAAATTAATATTTTATATTTGAAATGTAGAATAAAATTAAATTCTTTCTAGGCTTATAAGTTACCATGGTTTTTTTAAATATTTTTGTTAATTGTGTTCATGGAAACCATTTTTTTTCAATAAAATCTTATTTCATTACTTGTAAAAAATTATTATAAAGCAGTGAACATCTAAAATTTGCAATAAACATGTTTAGAATTTAGAATTTATCCTATAAATTTGAAATATTCTAAATTTGGTCATGATATCGTCAGTAAGCAAATAAATAAAATAATAATTAATCTTAAAATGACTAAAAAGAAAAAAAGAAAAAAGGAAGTTGTTGCCTTTTCCTTGGATTTCTTGGTTTGCACTGGCTTGTGGAGTTGTGGTCACAACCCAGTACAAACCATTCCACATTCAAATCCAGTTCACAATCACAGTAGCCGTTATTAAAATTTTATTTCTTTATTACTTTGAAAAAAATTATTATAAAGCGGTGAACATCTAAAATTTGCAATAAACATGTTTCGAATTTAGAATTTATACTACAAATTTTAAATATTCTAAATTCGGTCATGATATCGTCAGTAAGCAAATAAATAAAATAAATAATAATCTTAAAATGACTAAAAAGAAAAAAGGAAATTGTTGCCTTTTCCTTGGATTTCTTGGTTTGCACTGGCTTGTGGAGTTGTGGTCACAAGTCAGTACAAACCATTCCACATTCAAATCCAGTTCACAATCACAGTAGCCGGTTATTTTTTCATTACTTTGATAAAAAACTCCATTAATTGTTTTTTCAGCAAAGAAGAAGGGCCCTATTACACGATTTTTTTATCAGACAACACCAAATATTAACTTTAGCCGAATCTCGTTGTTTCTCGATAATTGAATGTGGGTTTTCAAAGCCCCATATTCGTGAATTGTGTCTGTTAACACTTCCATTCGCAAGGAATGTAGCTTCGTCTGTAAAAATTATATCATCTAAAAATGATTCGTTTTCACTTATTCTGTCCGACATTTCATCAGCGAAATTGTAACGTTTTACACCATCATCGGGTTTCAATTCTTGCAGTATCTGGATTTTATAAGCGTGTAATTACAGTTTTTTATGTAAAACTTTGTGAACTGTTGATTTTGGAATACCTAATTCTACTCTTCGACGGGAGATGGACTACCCAGGACTTCTAATTACCGATCGTCTAATTAGTTCAACCGTTTCGTCTGGTACACTTGGTCTGCCGGTTGATTTCTGTTTCTTAACCGATCCGGTTTCTTCGAATCGTTTGAACCGACGTGTTATGTTATTTTTGTGTGGTGGTCTGCCGGTTGATTTCTGTTTCTTAACCGATCCGGTTTCTTCGAATCGTTTGAACCGACGTGTTATGTTATTTTTGTGTGGTGGATCTCTTCCGAATTCACGTCGAAACGCACGTTGAACTAAAATTACGGATTTTAATTCGGCAATCAATAAAACACACTTTGCTTTGTTTTTATCCGAGAACATAGTAACTCCCTAAACTCACCGCAACAACAATACATGAACTGACGTTGTGGTTACAACTGCTGATAAACAAACTTTTGGGTTGGAGGCTTTCAGGGATACCAATATTACATCTAGAAATTTCCCTACAATCTCCCTATGAAGTACTGAAACCACACCATTCTTTTATGATAACTCTGTATATAATGTATTAAAGAACAGACCGATTTAATACCAATGAAGATTTTTTGTTCTAAACTAGCTGCAGGGCGTGCTTTGGCACGCCCGGCAGCTACGTTTTACGGTAGGTGAGTGCAACGAAAACATACGGCTTAGTGATTTAATTTCCGGATAATCAAGATCCGGTTAATCAAGAGTGTACCCGATTAATTACCCAGTTAGAGATCGATTTGCTGGTAAATACGCCGTTTGAATTGTGAAAATCGGACCAGCGGTTGCCGAGATATTACAGTGGAACTCCATCAAACCCCATCGCCAATTTCCAAATGCCGCCCGGGGGGCAGTTAATAATTATCATTCGAAGGGTACCACGGGAAACGGATAAGATATAATCGAAGAGGATTAAAATAATTTTTCGATATATATCGATAGATATATAATAATATAACAATTATACATCTGACCACTATGAGATATATATTAACAAATCGGGATTTTCCGCTAGTGTTCGGTTAATTCCGGTGGTAACGGGGTCGATACATAGATATATATACATATAAAAAAATTACTCAGTCTGACCAGGTCTCGAACTCGATCGCCCGGTCGACTTGGTACCTAGTGCGTTAAGTCTCGTTGCTACACCAACCATTAATTAAATACAAATTATTTATTTTATTTTATTTAATTAATATTTTTAATGTTGGTAGCACTTACGTATAACTATTTTAATCCTCTATGTTGTGACGTCACAGGTGAGCGGTAGATTTAAATAAATAAATATATATTTAAAGTATAAAAAAAGCAACTCGAGGTCTGGCTGAATCTCGTACTCGATTATCTGCTTTATTCGGTATCTAATGCGTCCTCGTTACACCTCGTTACGCCTCGTTGTTACACCAGTCTGCCGACCGTACAAGCAAAGTTTTTTCTTAAAAATTAGTTTAGTTATTTTCGACCGTTGACGATAGTACCTCCACCTTCACATAAATGAAACACAATATGTGCACGCGCGCGCGCCTTTGTTACACAATTATGAATTAAATATACGGAGACATATTATATTTAAATTAAGAAATGATAAATATTTTAATTTGTATGTATTTAAACCGTAAATCAGAAAAAAAATCTGTTGTCAGCATTTTTTTGTGTTTTTTAAAATTTAAATGGCTTACATCTTATTCTGTTGGGTATTTAATTATTTTTTAAACAACATGACGATTATTTAAATGACTTTCAACGTCGATGTTAATAGAAATAAATAATAATTAAGTGATAGAAAATACCTAAAATTTATTATCGTATAAAATAAATTAAAATATGTAATACAAAAGGAAATGAGAGTGGAAGAGAGAGAATTAGTAAATGGTGTGAGATATAATCGAGGAAGTAAGAAAGATTCCATTTATTTCCTGTCAGCTGTCTTAGTCTGTTGTTAGAACATTCTAAATGAAAATTGTGTTAAATACATTGTCAAGGAATTTCAGAGTTAATTTAAGTTCTATTCTATTTTCAGCTTACATTTTCTTACTTTATTACGTCATCAGTTTATTTAATTCACACTTCATTGTTGTAGAATCTCACCAGTTCAATAATTGTATATCTATTAATATTTTTTAAATTCCCTTTAAGAATTAAACTGTAATTTAATTTGTTTTCTTTCCCTTTAAATGTATTTTAAAAATTAAAAATTAATTTTCGAAAAGGTTTGACCAATTTAAAAAATTCAAACAACATATTTTCTAGCAGTGCTAACGTATGCATACAAATATATAACTCTCGATTAACCGGACATTCTGTTATTCCGAAATTCATTTAATCTCTGGAATTATACTATAATTTATAAAATTCAAACAGCGCATTTGTTACCAGTACATGAGCTAACGTCTTCATATAAAACTCTCGATAATCTGGTTGTTCGGTTATCCGCTCAATATCTTATTCCAATTTTCAGGTATATCTTCGAAACGGTTTGACGAATTAATAAAATTCAAACAAATAATTTTATAGTAGTATAATACAGGGTGTCCCATATAAAACGCAACCCATCAATCACTCATCCATGAAATTTCAAAAGTCAAGTTTACTCTCCTACTCGTTACTGAAATGGACTCGTCCAACATCTGAACATCGCGGTGACGCAGTAGAACACTACCGATAGTAACAATAATGCAATCATAACGTTCAGTGTATTGTTAGAGACAAGATGGTGTTTTCGTTTATGAACGTGTTTTCATTGTTGAGTCATACTTCAGTACGAAATCAACCGTTGGAGTGCAAGATTTGTTTCGCCATAAGTAGCCAGATAAACCGGCTTCTAACAAAACATCAGTATTAAGGTTAGTCACAAAATTTAGAGAGACCGGTTCTGTTAATAACAAGGAACATAAAAGATCTACGTCGGTGTTGAATACAGATAAGTCGCTGAAATCAAAGATCGATTACTCCCTCGCCAAATAAATCGAATCAGACGTTTGTGTGCTGTAATTAATTTGTCTAAATCAACTGTTCATCGGGCGACCAAACGATTATAATTACGACCTTATCGCGTTCAAAAGGTTCATCGACTTCTTGAGCCCGACAAAGAAAAACGGCTAAAATATTGTCAACGGTTCCGTCGATTTCTGCGTGATGGAATTAATGTTATGGATTCGTTATTTTTCACAGATGAAGCACCGTTTCATTTGGATGGCTACGTAAACGGTAGAATTTGGAGCGCTGAAAATCCCCATGTTTATTACGAAAAACAATTACACCCGCAGAAGTTGGGCGTGTGGTGCTCGATATCGCGGAAGAAAATAATCGGTCCTATTTTTTTCGAGTACACCATTAATGCAGAACGATATCAGGATATTTTATTTCAGTTCATCGCACTCTTGGAAGAGGAAGACAGACCCTGAAGGCCACAACATGACCGTGCGACATCGCACTACGCAGGTTCAACTTCTGATTTCGTCGAGGAATTCTTTGGTAATCGTGTTATGGGACGAGGCTTGTGGCCACCAAGATCTCCAGATTTGACTGCGGTGGATGTTTTTCTACGGGGTTACCTCAAAGAAAAAGCTTACAGCAACAAACCACGAACACTTGAACGATTGAAAGTCAATATTGAACAGGCTGTATTAAATATCCAGCCACAAACTTTGAAAAAAAGTTGCAAGAAACGCTGTAAAAAGAGATGAAGTTTGTATTCAAGAAGATGGCGGCCACTTCCAACATTTACTCTAAATGGATGATAATAATAAATATTACATTTATATTTACATATGCCTTTTTATTATTTCAAAACCTACCAATATAAGTTTGGGTTGCGTTTTATATGGGACACTGTAGTTATCGATACATCGACTTATATGTTGAAACGTTCATCTAAATAAGCAAAACTATCGATATTGGAGCGATATAATCGCACATAGATGTAAGAAAATTCTTTAGCATTAAATTTTTTAAAATCATTTTTATCCATTTACCCTACCGGGTTAGACTAGTAGTTAACTCGTCATCGAAAATCAGCTGATTTTCCTAGTAAACGCAGCTACTTTTATACAGATGTGAATACTATCGATTTGAATACTTATCGTGGATAATGGTGTTATTTGGTGGTTGGGATTCAATTAACTACACATCTCAGGAATGGTCGACCTGAGACCTGTACAAGACTATACTTCATTTACATTCATTCATATCATCTCTCCTACCGAATTTTGTCGAATTGACTTCTAAGGTCTCCAGAAAACCTAAAGATGGTTTCGGTAATATTTGGGAATTTTGGGTTTTCACCGAAATCTAGTCGAATTGACCAGTACGGTCTACGGAAAACCTAAAATTGTCATCGAAATTACCGCTACAAAATGTGCGTACGTATGTTGTAGTGTAAATTATCTTATATCTATAGAACTACTTGACCGATTTTCACAAAACTTTGCTATAATATTACTATAATAGAATCATCTTATCTAATAAAGTATTAATACATAAGGTCAGTGGGTGGGGGGATTAAAGTGAGGAAAACGAAATTGTATACAGATTATGCTGAATTTGATATTTTGTTTGTTAAAAAAATTATTTTCTAAATTTTACTCCCTTCCATTCCAAAAAAAAATGCTTTTTGATGTTGCCTTGTAAGGCTTTTTATATCTCCAGAATTACTTCATCTACAGGTTGATTCAAAGAAACGGCAAATTTTGAAAGTTATGTTGGTAGCCGTGGGCGATTGGTACAACTTGATAAGTGGCGGCAGCGTCTCTAACCTAACCTGCCATTTAATTGTCATGGATCCTTGGAGTGGTGCGCAACATGCATTTGCTATCAAAGCGTTTTACAAAACCAATGACAGTGTGGAAGTAGCGCGTAGAGAATTTCGCCGTCATTTTAATTTGGGACGGCACGACCGTGTTCCATCAGCTTGTGCAATTAAAACATGGATATCTAATTTTGAGAAAACCGGTTCGCCAATGAAAATGAAACCTCCAGGCCGTGAGCGAACCGTCCGTACACCACAGAATGTTTAAGCTTTACAAGATGCTGTCACACGAAGTCCACATCGGTCAATCCGTCGTCTCTTAGCATCTTTACAATCGCATAGTTCAAGTGTTCGAAGAATGTTAGCGAAGGACTTGCAATACCATCCATACAAGTTGCAGATCGTCCAGGAACTGAAACCGAATGATGCAGTTGTGCGAGCACAATTCTGTAATGTAATGCTTCAGAATATAAACGATAACGAAGAGTTTGTTCACGAACTGTGGATGTCAGACGAAGCGCATTTCCACCTCAGTGGATTTGTTAACGAGCAAAATTTCAGATACCGGGCACATGAAAATCCTACGCAGCTACACCAGCGTCCGTTGCACAGCCAGAAAGTGACCGTGTGGTGTGCTATGTCATCTTACGGTGTTATAGGCCCTTATTTTTTTGAGGATGACAACGGTCTTGCGATTACAGTGACGTCGGCTCGTTACGTAGCCGTACTTGATACCTTTGTTGCGGAACAATAAAAGACATTTCCACCGATTCTTAACACAGCCTGGTTTCAACAAGACGGAGCAACGTCACATACTGCACGAATATCGATGGCAGCTGTACGCCGATTGTTTGGACAACGTGTCATTTCATGAAATGGTGACATTAGATGGCCTACCAGATGGCCTGATCTCTTAGTTTGCGATTACTTTTTGTGGGGTCACCTTAAAAGCAGACCTGCTACAACGGAAGAACTGAAGGCAAAGATCCGAGAAGTAATTGCGGAAATTCCCATTACGTCAAATCGTAAACAATTAACCGAAGAGACTTCGTGAGTGTTTACGTAGTTGAGGAGGTCACCTGGAAGATGTCATCTTTAAAAAATAAACTAAAATGTATGTTGTATCCTAAAATGGTAACATTTGTACAATTACATGAAATAAAATTCATTTTCTAAAAAAAATTTTTCATTAATGTTATTTAATTTTTAAAATTTCCCGTTTCTTTGAATCACTCTGTATTTTGAACAAATTTGTTCAGATTACTTTTATATATGTGTCATTGTTGCTATTAAATTTTCAACTCAAAAGGTTCAATGGGTGAAGTTACAGTAGTTGAGAAACGAAATCGTCTACAGATTTTACCTAATTATTATTTTTTTATAAAGTTTACAATTCTTGTAAAACCGAAATTTCAACCCGCCCTCAAAAAAAAATAAAACTGGTTTTCGATGTTGTCTTGTAAATCATTTTATATGTCCAAAACTAATTCGCCGATTTTGATTAAATCTTAAGAGATTAATTCTACATATTGGACATAAATATTACAAGGATTCTTATAATCTTTTCCAATAATCGTTGTACGTAAATGTAAAGTAGGTTGTTTAGTGGTGTCGGAGTATCGTTTCTAATTTTATCTTCTTTAAACGATAATTTATCTTGTTAGAAACGATACATTAGATTTACATTAGAAATATGTTTATTGCAAATTTTAGATGTTCATTGTTTATAACAATTTTTTTCAAAGTAATAAAGAAATAAAATTTTAATAACGGCTACTGTGGATTGTGAACTGAATTTGAATGTGGAATGGTTTGTACTGGGTTGTGACCACAACTCCACAAGCCAGTGCAAACCAAGAAATCCAAGGCAACAATTTCATTTTTTCTTCATATAAATCCTACATCAAATAAACTAAATTCCTTTGATTTAGATACCGACAAAGATTTCCTCAGGAAAACGTAAATACGGTTTGTATATATTTTTTCTTTTTAGTCATTTATTTGCTTACTGACGATATCATGACCGAATTTAGAATATTTCAAATTTAGAGGATAAATTCTAAATTCGAAACATGTTTATTGCAAATGTGAGATTTTCACTGCTTTATAACAATTTTTTACAAGTAATGAAATAAGATTTTATTGAAAAAATATTTTAAAAAAACCATGGTAACTTATAAACCTAGAAAGAATTTAATTTTATTCTATATTTCAAATATAAAATATTAATTTTTAAGTCGTAAGTTACATGAATGGAAATGAGCGAGATCGCCAATTTAGGCTTATCTACTTTGTGCTCTTTCCTCACCAATCCATTCATAATTGACGCAAAATCGTATCGGCGAGTTAAGTTATAAAATGACACCGGATGAGAATAATAGTTAGGGAGTCATTAAGGCAAAACACAGACTTATAGGCCACATTCTAAGGCATCCTGGAATAGTCAATATAATATTGTACGGACAGGTAGAAAGAAAAAATTGTGTAGGCAGGCCACGTTTGGAATATGTAAAACAAATTGTTAGGGATGTAGGATGTAAAGGGTTTTTACTGAAATGAAACGACTAGCACTAGATAGGGAATCTTGGAGAGCTGCATCAAACCAGTCAAATGACTGAAGACAAAAAAAAACCAATATACAGGATTATCATAAAATAATGGTGCGGTTTCAGTAATTCATAGGAAGATTATAGGGAAATTTCTAGATGTTATGTTGGAATTCCTGAAAGCCTCCAACCGAAAAGTTTGTTTATCAGGAGTTGTAACCACCCTGTCAGTTCTTGTATTGTTGTTGCGGTGAGTTTAGCGAGTTCTCGGATAAAGACAAAGCAAAGTGTGTTTTATTGATGGCTGAATTAAAATCCGTAATTTTAGTTCAACGTGCGTTTCGACGTGAATTCGGAAGAGATCCGCCACACAAAAATAACATAACACGTCGGTTCAAACGATTCGAAGAAACCGGATCGGTTAAGAAACAGAAATCAACCGGCAGACCAAGTGTACCAGACGAAACGGTTCAACTAATTAGACGATTGGCAATTAGAAGTCCTGGGAAGTCCATCTGCTATCGAAAAGTCGAATTACGTATTCCAAAATCAACGGTTCACAAAGTTTTACATAAAAAACTGAAATTACACGCTTATAAAATCCAGATACTGCACGAATTGAAACCCGATGATGGTTTAAAACGTTACAATTTCGCAGTTGAAATGTCAGACAGAATAAGTGAAAACGAATCATTTTTAGAAGATAAATTTTTACTGACGAAGCTACATTCCATGTGAATGGATGCGTTAACAGACACAATTCACGAATATGGGGCTCAGAAAATCCACACGCAATTATCGAGAAACAACGCGATTCGCCTAAAGTTAATGTTTGGTGTGGTGTGATGAAAAATCGTGTAATAGGGACTTTGTTCTTTGCTGAAAAAACAATTAATGGAGTTGTGTATCTTGACATGTTAACCGATTATTCTTTTCCTCAGCCGGATGAACTCGAAAACATTCATTGACTTCATTTCCAACAAGATGGTGTTCCCACCATTTCAATGTATAGGTCACGTACGCTTTGAACGAAAAATTTAGAGATCGATGGATAGGCCGGCAAGGACCCGTACTTTGGCCTCGAAGGAGTCCCGACCTGACACCTTGCGATTTTTTCTTGTGGGGGTACATCAAAAGCGTTGATTATACACAAAAAATTCGCGACCTAAACCGCTTAAAAAACAGGATTAATGAAGCGATGACAATTATTAACGAAGAAATGTTTGGAGAGCAGTTGAGTATCGTTTGGACATATGTCCAGCAACTAAGGGCGCACATATTAAAATTTATTAATTATGTAATAAAATGTTTGAGACACAAATTTGGAAAATAAAAAACATAAATTCTATGTAATTCTGTTTTAATTTAAAACATTTTCAAAACCGCACCATTCCTTTCTGATAACTCTGTACATATTACATTTATTTATATGCAGCCGTGTAGAAAGAGAAATGTATATTTCAATGTAGAATGAAAGATAAGTGCATTTTTTGTTTTCAAAGCATTAATCTAAAACTTTCTCTTATGTAATATATTAGGACATACAACTCAAGAAAAATTGTTTTTTATAAAACTTTTTCAGATGTTCACCTATCAAAATATACGTAAATATATTACAAATATTATTCATGTTTTCTTTGATGGTCAATAAATTTCTTTATGTAAATCGTTTTTATATGACAGAGACAAATTGTTTCTTTTTATTTGACAAGAGTGTACTTTGTTTTACCACTTTAACAATTGATAAAAAGTATTATATATTTTACGTCCTTGGATTACATAAATAAATATATATATACAGAGTGTCCCATATAAAACGCAACCCAACCTTATATTGGTAGGTATTGAAATAATAAAAAGGCATGTGTAAATGTAAATGTAATTTTTATTATTACCATCCATTACCTTCCATTTAGAGTAAATGTTGGAAGTGGCCGCCATCTTCTTGAATACAAGCTTCAATTCTTTTTACAGCGTTTCTTGCAACTTTTTTCAAAGTTTGTGGTTGGATATTTAATACAGCTTCTTCAATATTGACTTTCAATCGTTCAAGTGTTCGTAGTTTGTCGCTGTAGGCTTTTTCTTTGAGGTAACCCCGTAGAAAAAAATCCGCCGCAGTCAAATCTGGAGATCTTGGTGGCCACAAGCCTTGACCGGTAACACGATTACCAAAGAATTCCTCGACGAAATCAGAAGTTGAACCTGCGTAGTGCGATGTCGCACCGTCATGATGTAACCAGGAGTGTCTGTCTTCCTCTTCCAAGAGTGCGATGAACTGAAATAAAATATCCTGATATCATTCTCCTTAATGGTGTACTCAAAAAAAATAAGACCGATTATTTTCTTCCGCGATATCGCGCTCCACACGCCCGACTTCTGCCGGTGTAATAGTTTTTCTTGATAAACGTGGGGATTTTCAGCGCTCCATGTTCTACTGTTTTGGCTGTTTACGTACCCGTCCAAATTCTGTGTTTCTCTCTCTTCTCTCTCTCTTTCTCTCTCTGAGTGTGTGTGTGTGTGTAACTGTCTGTTTGTCTCTCCCTCTCTCCGTGTGCGTCCGTGTGTGTGCGTACGTGTCTCTCTCTCCCTCTCTCCACCACTGTTTCCCGTCTGTCCCACTTTCTCTCTCTGTCACTCTCTCTCTCTCTCTGTGTTTGTGTGTATGTGTGCAGGCATGTGTGTGTTTCTGTCTTTCTCTCTCTTTCTACTTGAGTGTGTGTGTGTGTGTCACTCTCTCTCTCTCTGTGTGTGTGTGTGTACCTGTGTCTGTTTATTTATCTCTCTCTCTGTGCGTGCGAGTTTGTATTTGTGTGTGCGTTTCTCTCTCTCTCTCAATCTCTCTCTCTGTGTGTGGGTACAGGTTGTGTGTGTCTGGCTGTCTCTCACACCCACGCTTTGTCTACCCTCTCTTTCTTGGCGCTCTACTTGTCTTTCTGTGCTCTGTGTGTGTGTGCGTGTGCGAGCGCGTGCGCATAATAATAATATTCAGAATGTGTGTGTTTTTTCATTTAATAGTTTTATCATAATCAGAGATAGTATCGATTAATAAACATCGAGATATCGTATCGGGTGGTGTTTAACTTGATTGCTTCCTGTCACCTCGTCTCGTCCCACATCGTTAAATTGAAATTAGTTAATATGAAATTAATTAATTAATTTTGCATTTTATATCCTGTACTAAGGTAACGGGTTCAATTAATAGCACTGTAATCCTTTTTAACAAAATCCTATTAAAATTATAACGATAATATACATATATATATATATATATTTCCACATATCGTTTTGAATATATTAATTCATATTTTATCAAACGAATCGTAATCAATTTATACCAAAAATTATTAAAATTCTTAACTCCTATATCGATTAATAACAATTTGTGAATACCACCTAAAAAGATTTTTGTGTAAATTCTTGAGTGTTAAAATACCCCATTAATTAATAATACACACACACACACACACAGAGAGAGAGAGAGAGAGAGAGAGAGAGCGAGTGAGAGAGAGGGAGTGAGTGAGCGGAAAGAGAGAGAGGGGAGAGAAAGAGAAAGAATGTGAAGACAGACACACACACACACAGAGAAAGAGAGAGATTGACTGGAAGTGAGAAAGAGTGAGCGAGAAATAATCAAGGGGAGAGCTGACTAAGAGAATTAGGAGAGAGTGATAAAGATAAAAAGGGAAAAAGATAAAAAGACATACACACTCTTACTCTCTCTCACTCTCTCTCTCTCTCTCTCTCTCTCTCTCTCTCTCTCTCTCTTAGTGTGTATGTGTGTGTGTATGTATATATATATATGTGTTTCTCTCTCTCGGTCTCTCTCTCTCTCTGATTCTATCTTTGGTTCTGTCTCTATCCTTATTAATGTCTCTCTATCTCTCTCTTTCTCTGTGTCTGTGTTTGTCTCACTCTCTATGTTTCACACTCTCACTCTCTCTCTCTCTCTCTCTTAATCAGTATGTGTGTGTGTGTGTGTGTGTGTATATATATATATATATATATATATATTCATTCTCTCTCTCTTTTATCTTTCTCTCTCTGTGCTCTCTCTCTCTCTCTCTCTTTCTCTCTCTCTCTCTCCCTGTGTGTGTGTGTGTGTGTGTCTGTGTTTCTCTCTCTCTCTGTCTGTGATTCTCTCTTTGTCTCTGTCTTTATCCTTATTACTGTGTCTCTATCTCTCATTCTCTCTTTCTGTGTCTGTCTCTCTGTCTATTAAGGGAGGTATGATTTTTTTTTGTTTTCGAAATCCATTTTTTCCACCCCTTTCGGTAATGGTTGGTGATATCAAAAAACTTTACTTTGATAAGTTTTAGACCCTTATCTAAAGAATAGTCGAAACTTTAAACGAATTCGATATTTTTTTTTTTTTTACAAAAATACCCCATCACCCATTTTCACCCCTATGATCCGATTAAACCCATTAATGAACTCGACCGAGATTTTTGGTTGTTATATTTTATCTATTAATTTGAAAGTGATTGACGCAAAATTACGGCAGTTATCGTATCCACAAGTGAAATATATATATATATATATATATATATATATATATATATATAAACTTTTAAACTGACGATGGTTTTAAGGTTTCTAAAATATGAAACGCGTAGATATATCAAAATTTTCAACAAGTTTAATTATGGTACTCTTTACAATAGATAGATTTTATAGAGATGTCCTTAACATCATTTCAATAAAAACAATAATTGTTTAAAATAGTAAAACAAAATTACATAAATTCTTGATTTCTAAAATAAAAAAAACAATAGAATTACGCTGCATTTAATTTTCTTATCTATTGTACATAATTTACAATAACAATAGGTGATTTAAACATTAAAATACAGAATATAAATTGAATCGCCTTGTAATGATTTTTAATTTTTAAATACCCTCCTAATAATTATGAGTTATTTAATTTTTTAAAAACCGTTTAAAGGTCTTTATTTTTTCTCCTACACTTCTTTTTTTTAAATACCTCTATATAAAATGTTAGAATTAAATGGAGAAATATTAAATCTACTGAAGAAAATAATCAAATCTTTGTATTTATTTAATTTTATTAACATGTCACCTTTGGTTATAAAAATTCCATTAAAAAAAAATACGGTATATGTTAATAAATAAATAAAATTCAGGATAGGTTTTGTACAATATTAAATTAACGAAATTTTAATCCGTTAAAAATGAATTAAAAAAAAAAAATTATAGCTGAACGATAGAAACAGCGGTAGACACCCATTTTTAATATTTCTTTATGAATCAATGAATCCAAAAATTACAAAGAAAATTATTAAATTTCATTAATAAGAAACTACACACAAATACACACACACACGGAGAGCGAGAGAGTGTGTGCGAAAGAGGGAGAGAATGAGTGAAAAAGAGAGAGAGAAAACGCGAAAGCCTGCAGAGAGAAAGACAAACACACCCAGACATACATACAAATGCATATTCACACAAACACACACACACACACACACACACTTACACGGAGATAGAGTGAGAGACTGTAAGCAAGAGAGAGAGAGACGCGCAAGACTGCACAGAGACAGACATACACACACACACACACAAACACACA
>NC_134458.1:191007753-191012753 GCF_047948215.1 Lycorma delicatula | reverse complement strand
CACACACACACACACACATTAATTCCCACACATACACAGAGACTGAGAGAGAGAGAGTGAGCGAGTCAGAGGTATAGACAGAGAGAGAGGGAGTGACTAAGTGAGAGAGAAACGGGCGGGCCGTTTCTAGATTAAATGAACAAAATTGAAAGTATGATAAAACATTAACAAAATGAAGATTAAGGAATTCACAAATTTTAACCTTTCACTTTAAACCTATTTCCCATCATCACGTTTTTCTCATTTCGCCTATTTTTTCATTTTCCTATTTCTCATTTCCCATATTTATTCTTTCCGCCTTTCTCCATTTTTTTCATCTTTTACCAATTTTCTTTAATCTGAATGTGCGCGCACGTGTCTCACTCTCAAAATCTATTTCTCTTTCTGTGTTTGTATGTATACCTGTGTGCGCGCGCTACACACTCAAACTCTCTCTCTCTCTCTGTGTCTCCACGCGTGTGCGTGTGTCTGTTTATACGCGTGCAAATTTCTCTCTCCTTCTCTCTCTCTCTCTCTCTCTCTCTGTACGTGTGTGATTGCATGTATGGCTGTGAGTCTGTATGCCTATATATATATATATATATATATATATATATATATAAGAAAAAATTCTGTTTGTATATTTGTTTCGTAAATATCTCAACACCTGCGTCACGTACGGATTTCACAAAATTTGACCTTTAATATTAACCCTTTTGTTCCTTTACCCATTTTCCATCTTTTCCCATTTCCCTACATTTTCCTATTTCCAGTTTCTCATATTTACTCCTTCCTTATTTTTCACCAGTTTTCTGCTTTTCTTTATTTCCTTTCTTATTTTTTTCTATTTTTCTCTATTTACTTCTTCCCTTTTCCCCGTTTTCCATATTTTTTTCTATTTTTCTCTATTTACTTCTTCCCTTTTCCCAGTTTTCGATATATTTTTCCTCCATTTTTCCCTGTTTCTCTATTTCCCAGTATTTTTGTTTCCCATTCTCCTTTTCTCTTCCTCGTAAATCGGTCCAGTACTTTTTTTTAGTTTACAGCGGACACACATCCGAATATTGCTTTGTAAAAAAGAAATTGGACTGACTGAGTGTCGAACCACGATCGTATATATAATAACTACTACTCGGAAATTATCGGTGTCGTTAACCTCGCGGCTATTCCATTCAAACGGAAGAGCGTATCAAATTTATTCTATATAAGTTGTAAAATGACATTATTTAATTTAGTACTTTTTTTCACCTTCACGAGAATTAATTATGTTTTGTGCGCGCGCTTTAGTTAAAATTATTGAATTAAATAAAGAAATAATATTATATTTAAATAAAATGATTAATATTTTAATTTATGCGTGTAATCGTGCATCAGAAACACGTTGTCAGCTTTTTTTTTATTAATTTTTTATTTTTTTAAAATTTTAATCGATTTATTTTGACACCGAACTTAAAATGCTGCGATGGAATTACTGACCTTCATAAAGGCGAAACGGTAGAATTGCATCCTGAAGGACATTATTAATCATAATTAAAGTATAAATAAATGAATTGAAATGAATTATTATCTCTTCCTTATTACGTAAAATAATATAAATTGATGATTTGTCAGTGATCGTCTTATAAGTTTTTAAAAAATACCAGTAGATAGCGTTACTAAAGATGAGTCATTACTATTGTAAAATTTTAATTTTAACTTTTCCTGTTTATATAGCTATATATAAAAAGGAAGTACGTAATCGATAAAATTTGAGCATATCCGGTTGGTTTTCTAAAAATCTTGAAGAATTAACCTTAAAATTCTCAAAAAATTTAAAAATGGCATCGATCAAAATTGGGTATATCCGGTATGTATATATATATATATATATATATATATATTGCGGTGTAAATTGCTTTATATCTCCAGAACTACTGAACCGATTTTGACTAAATTTGGTCAGATTACTTCTACATATAAGTTATTAATGCTAATAAATTTTTAATTCAAATGGTTTGAAGGAAAGGGTACGCAAAAGGGAAGGGGGGAGAAACGAAATCGTTTCAAGATTTGATATAATTTTTTTGAATATTAATGAACAACTAGATTTCACCCCCGCCCTTAAAAATGGTTTTAATTTAAGAGAAGTATGAAAGGAAATACAGGGGGTGAAAAAAATTCATTGAATTCTTTTTTAAAATTTTGTAAATATTAATATATTAAAACACTTTATAAAAAAAAAATTCTAACTTTAACACCCACCCTTAAAAGCTGTTATAATTTTACAGTTATAAAAGGAAATCCAGGGGGTGAAAAAAAATTCATTGAATTTTTGTAAAAATAATTTTATAAATATTAATAAAGTAAAACATTTTTATACAAAAAAATTTCTAATTTTAACACCCACCCTTAAAAATTATCTTAATTTTAGAGAGTTAAAAAAGGAAGTATATGGTGTGATTTTAATTGCATTTTTGTTTTATATTTTTTTAATATTAATACAGTAAATCACTTTTATAAAAAAAATCTAATTTTAACATCCACCCTTAAAAATTGTTTTAATTTTACAGTTATAAAAGGAAATACAGGGGGTGATTTTCATTGCATTTTTTTCATAATTTTTAATATTAATAAAGTAAAACACTTTTATAAAAAGCACTTTTGCTAAATTTTATCCCCACAACTGAAAATGGTTTTAATTCTACCGAGTTATAAAACGAAGTACAGAGGGTTAAAAAAAATTAATTGATTTTTTTTTTTTAATATTAATAAATTAAAACACTTTTATAAAAAAAAAAATTTCGAATTTTAACTCCCGCCCTTAAAAATGGTTTTAATTTTAGAGAGTTATAACAGGAATTACAGGGAGTAAAAAAAATTCATTGAATTCTTTTTTATAATTTTGTATATATTAATAAAATAACACTTTTTTATAAAAAAAAAATTTCTAATTTTAACACCCACCCTTAAAAATTGTCTTAATTTTAGAGTTATAAAAGGCAGTATAAGGGGTGATTTTAATTGCATTTTTGTTTTTAACTTTGTAAATATTAATAAACAAAAACATTTTTATAAAAATAACTTTTACTAAATTTTATCCCTACCCTTAAAAAATGGTTTTAATTTTACCGAGTTCTAAAAGGAAATAGAGGGGGGGGAAAAATTCATTGAATTTTTTTTTAAATTTTGTAAATATTAATAAAGTAAAACATCTTTATACAAAAAAAATTCTAATTTTAACACCCACCCTTAAAAATTATCTTAATTTTACATTTATAAAAGGAAGTACAAGGGGTGATTTTCATTGAATTCATTTTTCATAATTTTTTGATTATTAATAAAGTAAACCATTATTTAGAAAACAAATTTGTTAAATTTCACCCCACCCCTTAAAAATGGTTTTCGGTGTTTGCTTATAAATCATCTTATGTCTCCAGAACTACTGAACCGATTTTGACAAAACTTAAACAGATTATAGCAATATATGAGGCGTTGATAATACTATATTTTCAATTCAAAAATTCTGGGGGTGGGACTTACTGGGAGGGAAAACAAAATCGTCTCTAGGTTTTTCAAAATTAAGGTTATTATTCAATTTTTTTCAAAATATTCAATTTTTTGAATATTAATAAAATTAAAATAATTTTTTTTTTGTTAAATATCACCCCAACCCTTAAAAATGGTTTTAATTTTTATAAGTTATAGAAGTAAAAGGGATGATTTTCATTGATTTTCTTTTTTTAGGGTGAATAATTATTTTAAAAAATATTTGGTGTAGAAATTTTTTTTAATTGCACCCCTCATCCTAAAAAATATTAATAATTTTAAAATTTTGTAAAAAGAAGTTTTCCAAGGGGGTATTTGCATTTTTTTTCACAAATTTTTTCCTATCAAAGTGGGGGTTAACCCAGTCAATCCCTTCCTGATATACCTCACACCCCTTTTAGCGTATAGACTACTGTGTTGTAGTCAACCGCTATGTTCTGACGTCACAGTTGAACGGTAAAATTAAATAAATTGATAATATTTTAAGTTTAAAAAAAATCGGCTTTGCTGAGTTTCGAACCATGATCGGCCGATCGATTCAAAAAAAAAAAAAAAAAAGGGAGTACGTTAGCCTCGCGGCTATCCCTTTCCACCATCGACAGACGTCAAATTTCTTTTATATAAGTTGTCAAATGACATTATTTCATTTATTGCCGATTTTCGTTGCTAGTATTTTTATAATAACGCGAATTAAATACGCGCAGACGTTAATTAGAATCTTTGAATTAAATAAATAAAAAATATTATATTTAAATAAATTTATAAGTATTTTTAATTAAATTGTATATGTAAGCCGTGCTTCAGAAAAACGTCGAGTGATGGGAAAGTTCTACAACTGCGTTTTTTTTTTATTGTTCAAATGTGGCTGCTCAGAAATCGGCCGAGAATTTTTTTAGAATGAGTATTTAACAAAAAAAAATTATAACTTTGTGATAAAATGGTAATTTTATAGTTTTTTGTATAATATTTTACGATTTTAAGGGCTTAATTAAACAATTAAACTTCGAATTACTTCATTCAAATGTTATTTTTGAATCAACATCATAAAATACAATTTTAAAATACGATTTCCTAGATTTTAATTATATAATTAAATTGCATACTTTAAAATTATAATTTAATCCTATCTAAATAAATGGCATTTTTATGTGTGTGTGCGCGTGTGTGTGTGCGCCCACGTGTGTGTCTGTACTCTTTAGCTTAATTCCGAAATGTACCGATTGCCAGCGGAAATTCCCGATTTATTAGTACATGTCTCGTATTAGTCAGGTATATACTTCGTATATTATTTTATATCGATATATATATATATATATATATATATATATAATATATCGATATATCGATGTTTTTGAAAATTTATTACTTTTTAACCGGATCAGTATTTCGGAAGAAATATCTCAAAAAACGGTTGCCCCTAGCGCTCTGAACAATTTTTTCGATCCCCCTGGATGATTACCACATTTGCTCCCACTAATACCCTAGGGATGATAATA